>NW_015173673.1:273699-314046 GCF_001447785.1 Gekko japonicus | reverse complement strand
TGTCTTACAGATAATCTTACAAATAGTCCTTTGTATTTATATCATGCTTTCAACTTTAAAAGGATCATAATGCTGATTGTGTAAACTTAGGCAAATCACGAGAGGTAGAGCAGGAAGGGTTGCATCAGTGCTTAGTTCTTGTGGCCCTTTCTTACATGCCCAGGGAAATGCTGATGGCCACTTTGGGGCCAGGAAGAAATGTTTCTCCAGGCCAGTTTGGCCCCCAGTGATCCTGGAGGGTTTTTTTAATCATATTCTGGGCGTGGAACAGGGGTCACTGGAGTGTGGGGGGGTATTGGTGAATTTCCTGCATTGTGCAGGGGGTTGGACTAGATGACCCTGGAGGTCCCTTCTCACTCTATGAGTCTATGATTCTATAATTCACCCAGGCTGGCTGTGGGCATGCCAGCACCTCTGTCAGGCAGAAGGGCCTGAGATCCTCCCCCTCCCCTTTTCCTTCGCCCGAATTGGAAGCGAAGGGAGAGGGGGGAAAGAATGGATCCCAGGTGCTTCTGCCTGTCCAAGGGGCTGGTGCACACTTCCGGTGATGTCAGGGGGTGTGGCATATGCTAATAAGTTATGCTAATGAGCTCCTGCAGCTCTTTTTCTACGAAATGACCCCTGTATAAACCTATATATACATGAGTATATACATACAACCTAGCAGTTCAAAAGCAAGAAATTGCAAGTAGATAAATAGGTACCACTTCAGTGGGAAGGTAACAGCGTTCCGTGCGCCTTGGTGTTTAGTCATGCCGGCCACATGAACACGGAAATGTCTTCGGACAGCACTGGCTCTTCAGCTTTGAAACCGAGATGAGCACCGCAACCCTAGAGTTGGATTCGACTGGCTTTCGAGCAAGGGAACCTTTACCTTTACTTTTATATACATACAAATAATTTTTATGATACTATACAAAGTGCATATAACCGTACAAGCAGCCCACAACAAAGACAAACCTTTGAAGAAATGATAAACAGATATATAAAAAGGCATGAAACTCACCTCTAGTTTGGCTTTGTTTCCTTGTCTATAGTTTTGAATCTCTTAGGGCAGGGGTGTCGAACTCATTTGTTACAAGGGCCAGATCTGACATAATGTCACTTTGTCAGGCTGGACACAGGCAAACCCAATTAATAATATTATTTTTTAACTCAAAATACAAATATGCTTTAAGCATAAGAGAATAAGCAGAGCCTTGCTGGATCAGACCAGTGGTCCATCTAGTCCAGCATCCTGTCTCACATAGTGGCCAATAAGTTCCTCTGAGTCTATACGATATTCCAAATGAGGCCGCCCCATAGATCTATAAAGGGGCATTACAATATCAGCTGTTTAATTCTCAATCCCTTTGCTAATCATCCCTGATTTAAGAGTTTGCCTTTTTTCATTGCTGCAGAACACTGGGTTAGAACATAAGTGAAGTCATGTTGGGCAGGCCAATGGCCCATCCAGTCCAACACTCTGTGTCACACAGTGGTCAAAGCCCAGGTGCCCTTGGGAGGTCCACAAGTGGGGCCAGAACTCCAGAAGCCCTCCCACTGTTGCCCTCCAAGCCCCAAGAATACAGAGCATCACCCGGAGGAAATGGCTACTTTGGAGAGCAGACTCCCTCGCTTTAGACCCCCCCCCATCTCTGTGCCTGACTAGGCTCCGAAATGTGGTGGCGGAGGAGGAGGAGGAAATGGGCTGGGGGTGGGGATGGGGGGAAGAGGCTATCATTATGCAATCCTTTTCTCCTAAGGAATGTCCCCCCCCCCATGTTTAGCTCTCCCTCTTGGACCTTTTCCCACCACTAGAGCTATCCCTTCCCAATGCAAGGCAAACAGCTCCAAGCAAAAAGCCTTGGCCCAGCCTTAAAGTCCCCTCTTGGGAAGGAGGTGGCAGCACCCCTGCACACTGCACCTGACTGGGCGCTTGGCAGCATCCTTCAGGTTGCTCAGCAAGACAGCACTCTTCTTTCTCTTCTCTTCCCCCCCTCCTCTCTCCAGGGATTTAGTTTAATTTGGGATGCTGCGTGGGAGACTGCTCCCCATGGCCATGCTGGTCCAAACTGGGTGGGAATTGGTGGGGAAGGCAGATGAGCAAAGAGGCAAAGCCCAGAAAGGGAGCCACCAAAGCTGTTAGTGTAGTTGCTGCCACCTGGTCTTGCTGTTGAGCTTGGCTTCCCTCACCACATAGGTTCGGCTGCACCTGCTGCTGCTCCATCATGGTTGTCATTGTGCACAGTGGTTGGGGTGGGACCTGCACTTCCTTTCACTGGTCTTGCAGTTGGACAGCCATTTCCCTCAGCCCCACTGGCATGAGTGGCAGCAACAGCCAAGGACCAAGGATAAAGCAAAGCGTGGAGTCCTCCCCCCCCCACACACACTGGCAACCACAGTGGCACAGCAGCCCTTTCACTCTCACTCACTGGTCACCGGAATCCTCCCCTCAGCCTGAAGCCAAATGAGGAGAGAGCAAAATGAGAAAGTGTGCCCAAATAGGCTAGAGTGGAAAGCTCCAAGGAGGTTGTAACTAGCAAGTGCATGGCGGCGGCAACTGCTGTTAACCAGCAGCCACCTGTGACATGGGTTGGCTCCCCACACAGAGATCAACAATCATTACTGAAGTGGGGGTGCCCTCAAAGCAGTGGTTCCCAGCATCCAAAGATCTTCCCTGAGAGAAGCAGGGCAAAGAGGAGCAGTGGTTCCCAGCATCCAAAGAACTTCCCTGAGAGAAGCAGGGCAAAGAGGAGCAAAGATCCGAGTGCGCACTCCCTTCGTCTGGCACTCAGGATCCTGCCTACTGCCATGCTCCTCCTTGCAGGGATTGGCCGGACTGTCCCCTGCCTCCCTACCTTGGGCCCCTCCCCTCCTTGCCTTTGCCCAATTGGCTGCCCATGCTTCAATTTGGAAGCTGAGCTGAGAAGGCAGCCAGTGACGGGGAGTGGGAGAGGGGTGTGACCAGATTGGGAAGAAAAGGAAGCAGAGGAGCCGAGATCAGGAAGGAAGAGAGCTGGGAGCTCAGCAGTTGTGGAGCAGAACACTAGCAGGGAGAAGGAAGGAGGTTGCTTGAGGGCTGGGTAAGAACCCTGGGTGGGCCTGATGTGGCCCACGGGCCGGATGTTTATCACCCCTTTCTTAGGGAGCTTGTTTCTCTCTTAAACACAGGGCCAAACTACATATTTCAGTTTTTTAACAAGTTCCCTGGACCCAGCTCAGGTTTCCCACAGCCACACAGTAGCTGTAGGGAATGGCTTTTAAAAAAAATGGAGATCCCAGACAGGCTCAGAACACCACCTTGGGGGGGGGGGTGGAGGAAGCTATGGCAGTGTCAAGCTCATTGGGGCTCTCCCTTATTTTTCAAAAGCTATTTCCTGCAACTTCTGTGTGCATGTGGCTTTAAAGAATGGTTGTTAGGCCTGGACCCAATTTGTTGAAAACCCAGATGTGTAGCTTGGCCCACAGTTGTCACAAATGGCAGGTATGGTGGCCAGTCTTTCTCTGGAGTGTACTAATTCAGAAGCAAGCAGAGATTACTATGACTGAATGCTTTTCCAAAAATGCACATAGAAAAATAAATGCCATGGAGAAGACTTATCCTTACCATTAATATTTGGTCCTTTGCCTTCACAAATAACGTACAGATGCCATTGATAATATATTAGTGTAGGCACTGCTTGTGAGAGAGGAAGTGGCATACCTTGAATGTCCACTGCTATCCTGGTAACCCTTGAGGCTTCGGGCAAACAATGCAGTGCACTGGATCGCGCAGAAGATTTCCATTTGTGTAATAGTTCTTTTTTTAAAATTGTTTTTTAAAAAAATGTGTTAAAAATTACTCATCACTGTTTGCTTGCTCTAAGTGAAACCAATTATACCCTACTGCCTTTTCTGTGTGTTCAAGGCACAGCTCAAGATATTTCTTCCAATACAGTTCCAAAACTGAATTAAATGAAATCATGTGAACCATGCACTGGGCAGGCCATTAAACACCATTATGCCATCAACGTTATATCAAAGTTATTTTTGTTGCTGTAGTCATTGCACTACTGCTTGCACAAGAAGAACTGCACCAATTACATGTTCCTTCCCTCACATGCATCTCTGGATCTTTTACCTAGTCTGCTAGAACTTGTATTGGTTGTGGTCCAAGCAGAATTCACCTGGTAAAGCTAGCCTTTACCAGTAGCCTCACTATTAGCTGCAGAGTGCAACTGAGCATCATCAAAAGGTAAATACCTGAGAAAAGACATTACTCTCTCAACATCCTGTAGATCTTAAAACACTATGCTGATAACTTAACAAATCAGTGCAGGAACAAATTTGGGTTTTTAAGGCCCCGGTCACACGGGCAGGAAACTGCAGAGGAGAAAATGTGTTAAAAATTATTCATCACTATTTGCTTGCTCTAAGTGAAACAAATTATACCCTACTGACTTTTCTGTGTGTTCAAGGGACAGCTCAAGATATTTCTTCCAATACAGTTCCAAAACTGAATTAAATGAATTCATGTGAACCATGCACTGGGCAGGCCATTAAACACCATTATGCCATCAAAATTATATCAAAGTTATTTTTGTTGCTGTAGCCATTGCACTACTGCTTGCACAAGAAGAACTGCACCAATTACATGTTCCTTCCCTCACATGCATCTCTGGATCTTTTACCTAGTCTGCTAGAACTTGTATTGGTTGTGGTCCAAGCAGAATTCACCTGGTAAAGCTAGCCTTTACCAGTAGCCTCACTATTAGCTGCAGAGTGCAACTGAGCATCATCAAAAGGTAAATACCCAAGAAAAGACATTACTCTCACAACATCCTGTAGATATTAAAACACTATGCTGATAACTTAACAAATCAGTGCAGGAAAAAATTGGAGTTTTTAAAAAACACAGATAATGCCCAGAATGAAATTAGGATTACTAGTTGGCATTCCCAACGTGAAAAGAGTAGTATTTTCTGGCAATGCAATTTGTTTACTATGCAAGGATTTTGCTATCTAACAAAATGTCACTGCATCAAGTGAAATGGGATGCCAAAAGGGATTCCAGCAGGTCATTGGAAACCACAGTGCCTTCTGCAATGCAAATGTGTAATTCAACCACGGGACTGCAAAATACAGCTCTGCAGGCCACACTTAGCCAACCTTTGTTCTAAGCAATTGTTGATCCATAAAAGGACGTGCCCTTTTATGCCAAGACTATTTAGCTCTTTAAGGAGCCTTTATTGGGGATCTTGTCAGAGGCTTTTTGAAAGTCCAAATACACAATATCGACACAATCACCCTTATCCACATTAGTTTATTGACTCCTTCAAGGAAGTCCTATAGATTTGTGAGGCTGCCACAGTGATAGAATTGTATAGCTGCCTCTGTAAACCATGTGTGTTTTGCAGAACCTGAAGTAAAGGGCCATAAAGTCAGCTGAATAACAACCTTGAAACTTAATTCCTGTGTTTAAGTACACATCAACAGCTGTGGACACATCACCCTGTAATATTCTTGGAAATTGTGCTTCATTCCAGATCTGGAGCTGCCATTTTTATGTCCCTTAAATCTTTGGCCTTTTGGCCAGACCTAATAGCAAAGAGGTATTATTCCTGGAGCTGTTTTGTGATGAGAATCTTGTTTACCAGGAACTTGACTGTGGCTGCCAAGTAGTTTCACAGCAGCCCTGCATTTATATTAATTTCTCCTGAACACGAGTCAAGGCAAAATGCTCAGGGTTTGTATTGGCTTTAAGGCCAAATACATGGTGCTTTTGATAGCAGGCTACCAATAAAATTATAACAGCAAAGCATCACAGGCTGTGTAAAATAGCAAGGAAAGGAATGTTGTCAAAGAGCAAACATTTACAGTACAATCCCAAACAGTGTTACACCCTTCTAAGTCTGCTGAATTCAATAGCCTTAGAAGGGTATAACTCTTTTTAGGATTGCAGCATTAGTCACTGAAACGGTGTACTGCATTTGTCACGCTCAGTACGAGAGTTAATATCAAGACTTATCTTACATTTTCAGACACCAAGAATTATCCACACCTTTTGTAATCATGACAGAATAACAACACAATAAATCATTTTTTACTGGAGCTCTCTCTCCATTAAATCATGAGAATAATAATTAAACTGTGCATCAGCAGAGTAGCTGATACAGTTTCCTGCAGAAATCATCTTTTGGTTTTAAGGAGAGGAGGTTGGGTAGGTTGAAGGTGAGAAATACAAAGACAGACAGAAAAGATATCCAAGAGGCTGCTCCTTAGTTTAAAGCTGTAAAGTAGTTATGAGGTTAGCAAGAGCCCACTGAGGGGGGAATATTTGAACAAGGTTCCCAGTCAATAACCGGAGAAAGGCAAGAATCTTTGCTTCAGTTTGAATCAGTAGGTAGCAACAGCATTGACAGAAGCTTATTCTTAAACTTCATGGGTGTCGACATGAGTCAAATAGCGTGTGTCTAACAAAAGGAACTCGCCTTCTCTTCAGCTGTTGTTTTCACATTCATTAACTAAGTTTCTTACACCTCAGAACAGCTTTCTGTCAGAGAGGTGTTCAGCTAACAGGAAGGGACCACAGCCAATTTTACTCTAATTGGCACCCCAACAGGCAATCTCACCAGGCAGGCCAAAACCTATGTGAGTGATGAGACTGAACTCCCTTTCCAGGTCATCAGTAAGCCATAGTGAGGGCAGGATGGGGAAAGACACACTGATGTGGTCCATGTTTACCATCAAAAACTAATGAGCACATTTACTTTCAGGTAATTACACGAGCAAATGGGATAGATAGAGCTGCTTCTTCCCTTTTATCCTCACTGTCATCTAACCATCTTGATAGCTGAAGATAT
Source organism: Gekko japonicus (assembly GCF_001447785.1). Classification (NCBI taxonomy): domain Eukaryota; kingdom Metazoa; phylum Chordata; class Lepidosauria; order Squamata; family Gekkonidae; genus Gekko; species Gekko japonicus. Next base: position 307,222 of record NW_015173673.1, on the reverse strand, counting down.
AACATTCATGCCTTTAGAGCTAAGTTTGGCCTGATGGGCAGGGGAAGCACCTTTCCAAATGGCTAGAGAGCCAGAACGAAAATGGTCAGCAAGTCTTCAACTACAGTAACAATGATTCAAACACTTGTTAAGGTTTGTAAAGAACCTCTGGAGGGTTTCTTCCCTAATTGCCAGCCTTTCAATCATCCACTTTAATAGCTTTAGCCTAAGGGCTTGCCATTCACTTTCCCCCCCTTTTCCGGTTTGTTTTTTTTTGCTTGTCACTGGTTCACAACAACCTGAGGACTGTTTTATTTAGGAACATATTGCATCAGTTCAGCCATGAATTGAAAAAGGTTCTCTTGACCTTATGATAAAGGTCTAAAGGTCAGCTTGTGCTTTTTCTTTTTTCTTTTTAGGTGAAGGCTGCTTACTATGAAGGGTGATGTTTGATGGTCTAATGGCAGAATTCTAGCCAGCTTGTGCTTTTTCTTTTTTTTTAGGTGACGCTTGCTTACTATGTTTGATGGTCTAATGGCAGAATTCTACAGAGAATCATTCCAGTCTAAGCGGATTGATTTAATTTGATCTTTAACTGGAACCCCTGTGCATGGGATGGCAATGAAAGTCACCCAGATACACTGTAGAGAAATCTACTGAATACATTTTCAGTATTTTAGATTTAATTTCTGTAAACTTTTTTGTGGGAGGGAATTGGCATTAAAGCAAACTTAGGGATTCTCAAATGCCGGCCACATTGGTTCATGTTCTACTGCAAACAGGGAGCTTACAGCTAGAGGCCTAGGTCTCCTCCATGGCATATGGCACCTTTTATCCGTGCTGGCTTGTTTGCCAGCTATGGCCATTCCTTGAAAAGCATGGTTTGGCTGCAGTGATTTGTGTTCTGACCACATCCAAGTTAGATTACTGTAATGTGCCCTACATGGGGCTACATTTGGAAAATGGTTCAGGATCTTCAATTAGTCCAAGAAGATTTGGGATTAGTGAAGGGATCATACTACCCCCATGCTGAAAGATCTGCACTGTTCCCAGGCACAAGCCAAAGTGCTGGTTCTTACTTTTAAGGCCCTAAATGGCATGATTTCGCCCACTGCAACAATGCAAAAGTAGAGGCAAGGTGGGTGGACTGAAAACCACAGCTACTGTGCAGCTGATCAGGTTGGATAGTGGTGAGGCAAGGAAATCCAAGGCTCAGTTCATAAGTGAATGTTGCTGTTGAAAAAAAAGTATGTCTGCATGATCTCTGTTTTATTTCGATGGCTCATCTTAACTTTGACTGACATGTTATTGTTGTTCAGTCGCACAGTCGAGTCCAACTCTTCACAGCCCCATGGACCACATCACACCAGGTCCTCCTGTCTTCTGTCATCCTCCGGAGTTTGCTTAATTTCATGTTTGTTGCATCAACTTTGACATATCAACTTAAAATGTCCAAAGATGCTCCTCAAAGTTTTCAATATTGCTATACTAGTTGCTATTACAAGAATTGCTACTAAAGCAGGATTTTTAATCTGAGCCAGAATGGGCAGCCCCATTATAACTCATTGCTTAGAGTTTTCAGACCTCAACTTCTACCTAAGTTTTACTTGAATTTAACAAATTGTAATCATATTTATTAATTTTCCAGTATTTAAGTCTGTCGTCTTAGCCTATTAATTCAGTACCAACAGAACTAAATTAACGAATTTACAGAATGGGCACTCTGAAGAAGAGATTAGGAGGAAATTAAAGACTCTACCATGCATGTGTTTAGGAAGCAAGCTTCATTCACTCTATTGAATATCCATCCCCCCCATAAATCCACTGAGGATTTGAAAATGCCCCCAAATAAATATTGGAACAGTTGTGTTTTCACATGCAGAGCCAAACGTACCAAACTGCTTTGCATATTATATTACAAGGGAAGAAATTATTGTGGATGAACAAGCTGCTTATTCAAAGTGCTGGTCCTTAACTGGAAATCCCAAACAGCTGGAGGCTATACTACTCGAAGAAAACACCTCCTGACCAGTCTGTTACTTTTCCTAAGTCTTGCTGTCTGTGCCTGCCAGCTGCAAAGGTGAAGTGGGTGGTAGCCACAGACAGCAAAAGTCACACCTTTCCTTTGCCTTCCTTTAGGAGCCAGGCCAAGGCATTGCTTTTTACTCAGGCTTTTAACTGAGGGGTTTCATCTTTGCGGGGGGGGGCTGGTCTGCTTCTTGCACAAGGGATACATTATGGATATCAGATTAGACAGCTGGATCCCCCCCCCTGCTAATGAGTTCCCCTAGCTCTTTTTCTACGAAATGACCCCTGCACAGGGGTCATGCTAATCTTCTCTGTATCATTCCAATGTTAGTATATGTGCTGCCGAAGTAAGCACTATCCATGTTTTAACTTTGATAATTCTGTTATCAAATAGAATACTGTCAAATAAAATTCCTTTCATTTGTAAGCCACCTCCAGCAGGTCTCTGGAGAGGTGGCATACAATTTCTCTAAATAAATAAATGAATAGTGAACTTAAGCCTCAGTTCCTCAGTGGTGAAATAACATGTGCTGCAGATGTCAGTGTACTTCACAGATCTTTCTATAGAGCAAATACATTACTTTTTTCCCCCTTTAAACATTATGCCAAAAATATTAAAAGTCAGTTGCAAACATTTTTTTGCTTCCTAGTAAACATTCTAAACCACTTACAAACAATCCTCTCTAAATCATCCTTCAGACTGATTTGATTCCGTCAGAATTGGAAATGACATATTTGCCATGTAGCTCCCATTAAAAAAAACACCCTTTAAATCTATGTTTGGAGTATAAGAAATATATGTCTTGTTATTTATTCTCCTCTCTTCTTTATTAGTCTTATATATTTTCTTGAAATTTGCTTAAGGATTATGTTTAAAAAACATAGGGTGGAGTGAATGTTCCCTAATCCATCCCTTAAATGTTCTGTATGCTCATTCTGTGGCACCTCACTGCATTTTCAGCAGTTGCTTTATGGCACCATTGCAGCTGTGTGCACATTGCAATACTGTGAACACATGAAGCTGCCTTATAGTATTATGTTCACATTACAGTGAATGCATGTACAATCTATGTACTACAGACAATTTTAATATACCTGTGTTAAGTAATTCTCATGTTACATTCAATACATGGACAGCTAAACTCCTCATTTTTCCAGGTAATTGTCCTTGGTTTCAGTTCTAAAGTGAATCCACATTGACTGCTCCTTACAAACAGATGTATACAAGTATATGCTGGATGTATGCACATTAACTGAATTGTAAACAAGGGTACTGCATCAGACCATTAGTCTATAATGGTCAGTATTATCTACTCTGACTGGCAGCAGCTCTCCATGATTTCAGGTAGAGGTCTTTCATATCACCTTACATATCAATCCATATCGAGCTAGTCTCTCGTCTAGAGCATGGGGCCATCATGGGGGCGCCGGACTGAGCCACTGGAGGGCTCTGCTGCTGCTGCCAGCCCACCTGTACCTGCCAGAGCTGCCCCCGCCGCCCCGGTGTGAGCGGCCAGGCCCCGGGGGAGGAGGAAGGTGCTCCGCAGTCTGCCCCCCACCTGCCAAAAGCTTGGCTCTGAGGGCCCTGCTGCCGCCCACCACAGAGGAGCAGCCGCCCTTCAGGGGGAGACACCCCTACCCCTACCACCCTGCACAGCGCTCCTCCAGAGCAGTCCCAATGACGTGCACAGGGCACCGCACAGGGCTGCCTCCCGGGGGGACATGCTTCGGGGTGGGGGTGGAGCAGGAGCCGTGCACGGCGGGGAGAAGCAGCTACCGCTGCCACTGGGCAGGGGGTCGCCTTCCTGGGAGGTGAGTCTCGGGATGAAGGGGCGAGCCTGCCTCTCAATCCCAGACGGGTCGACTACGCGCCTTGAGGTCCAGGCCACCACCTCACCGCCACCTCACCATTTGCTATTGACTCGTCCTGCCGCCGCTGGAGGCAGCAGGAGGTGAGCCAGGCAGAGGCGCCGAGGCAGCCGGAGATGCATCCAAGAGTCAGCTAGCTGGGCAGAGAGGAGTGCCCCAGGCACGGGGATGAGGCGTGGCAGCGAGAGAAGGGGAGGGAAGCCCCCCCGCCTGGCCACTCTTCCACAAGGACAGGGGAGGGTTTGGACAGGGGGGTGACCACAGTCATCTCCCCCCCTCTGGCATTCCTTGCCTCGTTCCTGTGAGAGGTGCCAGGGAAGCAGCCACCCCCCCATGTCGCCTGAGAGTTGGGCTCCTCCCTCGCCCCCCTCACCCCCCAGGGATTGGAAGAAGGCCCCTCAGCCTTGCCTGGACTGTGACCTCCTGGCACCGGAGCAATCGGCAAGTAACACTGGGCCCTCCTGCAGCTCAAGGGGGGGAGAAGAAGGAGTGTGTGCACCCCAGAGGGAAGCAGCCAAGGTGTGTCACATGCTCCTTCTCTCCAGGCACCGGCTGGAGATTGGCAACCTCGAAAGTGGTGGGTATGTGCAGGGGGGCGCCAGAAGGTAGCCCCGCCTAGGGCACAAAAAAACCTCGGGCCAGCCCTGTACACTCACACACATTGGTTTAATTTTCTTTGTTATTCTCCAGATTTAAAGTTAGGGGTGTGCATTCAGTTTAACCAAGCTGAAAAATACCTTACCAGTATTTTCCAGGTATTTTTTAAGTGGGTTACTGAATGGGACTCAATTTCAGCTATCTGAATGGCCAAGCCCTGAAAATCCTGAAAATATTTGGGATTTTTGGGGTCACATAATAGTCAAACTTAAAGGGCATTTAAAGGGATTGTAATCCATTTAAATGTCTTCTCCAAGCCACATGATTCTGTGGCAAGTTTACCTGTTAGACGTTTAAAGGGCTTGCAGTCCCTTTAAATGCCTTCCAGGTGAACTTCTCACTTGAAAAAGGTATTTAGAGGGACTGTGAGCCCTTTAAATGCCTTTGGACTCTCACCACAAAGTAACATGGCTTGGAGAAGGCATTTAAAGGGACCACAATACTGTTAAACATCCTTTAACAGTAGTGGAGGATGTGGGTACCTTCTTTGGGGACCCATAGAATTGAACTCCCTGTTCCAATCTTTTTTGAAACTTGAGCAGGGGGGTTGAGGAGAGGCACCAGCAGCTATGTTGCAAGTGTGGTGCCTCTACCTCAAAACACAGCTCCCAGAGCCCCAGATACCCCCAGATCAATTCTCCATTATAGCCTATGGGGACTATTGACTATAGTGATTCCCATAGGGGATAATGGAAATGAAAAAAGTGGTTTTCCCAAATACCTACCGAATTCAAATACCATACACATATTGGAATTTGGGAATATCAGGAAATACCAATATTTTTCAGGTTTAATAACCTGAACCTGAAAAATACCATTTTTTGTTTTGTGCACACCAATTCAGAGTCACAACAATATTATTCAGAGTAGTCCCAAATCCCCTGTTCAAACTGTTGCTATGATCTAGATTCCATGAAGAAGTACGATGACCCTCTCCTTTTCCTCCTTTTTCATAATGTACAATATGTCATCCAAGCGTCAGTTTCTCACAATTTGAGTTTTAAGAAACTTGTGTTAGTCTTGGGTTTCAGCTATTACTAATTAAACTAATGAATTCTTCCTTGCAATATAATCCATTCAGCTATTCTTAGGAAAGCAATATTTCCAAGGCACATTTCCTTTTTCCAATGGCTTAACACTTAAACTAGTCTCTGTCCCTTTCCTCTATTAACCTTTCCTCTTGACCCCTATTTCTTTTCCAGACTTTGACAGCACTCTCCATTTTCTCTTCTTCCTGGCTTTCCTCCAGTTCTGAAAAAGAAATCCTGCAAAATCACTTCCTAGGAAATCTTTATTCTTACTTATTACAATCCCCTGTCTTACTTTCCATTTCCTAACCTTTGTCACACAAATACCCCAGCAACTTCTACTGAATCCATTCAGCATATTTTAATAAAACAAGCAGGGGCTGGCTGGTCTAAGATCATTAAAATACTCAGAGCTGGACATATGGAGCAGAGGTCCATCAGTGGCTATTAGCCACAAGGTATAGCTAGGGGCTCTGGGGCAAGTGATGCTCTGTCTTCTTGGTGCTTGGGGGGGGGTCAACAGTGGGAGGGCTTCTAATGTCCTGGCCCCACTGCTGGACCTCCTGATGGCACTGGTATTTCTGGCCACTGTGTGACACAGAGTGTTGGACTGGATGGGCCTTTGGCCTGATCCAACATTGGCGTCTCTTATGTTCTTAATACTCTTCAAACATATCTCAGTCATAAAATCACTTACCTAAAAGTAGAGGCATTGGAAAACAATTGACTGTCTGACTTCCACATAAATGTGTTGAGGTACAGGATGAAAGCTTTTGGTTGCATTGGCCCTTAGAATTCCTACAGTTGGAGTACTCATGTCAAGATCGCCACTCACAGGCTGGTGAAATATAATGGTTGAGATTTGCATAAATTAAATTCAACACATAATTATTTCTGCCCTTTATGTGAAAAGGAAAAGACAGACCCCAAGTTCATACTGTGCAGTGGCAATAATTTGATTTTTTGTCCACTTTCCAAGAGTGGATGAGAGCATGTATTTGCCAAAACCCAGCTTTAGTTAAAAAACAAACAGTGAAATGGAAAAGAAATAGGAAAAAGCAGTAGAGAGAGTGAGTTTAGAAGAAGGGAAATGGAACTGCAAGAAGATTGGTTACTACTTGACTTGCATGTGATTAGTGCATTTGGGAAACTGGGTGCCTGATTGGTGGGGAAAAGCAGAGGCAATTAAAAGGCAGTTAAAGGCAGCCGGGCAAATAGAGAAAGAGAAGAGAGAGAGAGAGATAAACTGTTATACAGAACAAGTAAAGTGCATGGGGTCGACAGAAACAGAGAAAGTTTACTGTATCTGAATAAGGTACAGGAACAGTAGTTAGCACTTTTTTCTTAGTTTATTTTTCTTGGTTTAGTATATGTTACAAATCCATTTGTTTAATCAGTCCCTACATCTAGTGCTGGGATATATTAAGTATCATACTGTAGGGTATATTGGTGGTACCTTTGAAATAAAGCAATAGAAACCTTGAGTGGTGGCAGTCACTCAAATGGACCCTGTGTCACAGTACCTATTTCATTCACTTTCTTTCATAATCATATCACCCTATATCCTAATAGTAAAGTGTGCCCCAATCTGTGGATACTTAAATCTGCTACTTCTGCTTCTTCCAGACACTGATGCTCATCTTTTCAACCTGGCATCAAATAATAATAACTTCTCCTTTTTGTGGTGGCATCCTAGAAACAGTGGCTATTATGCATGGGGTAGAGAAGGCAGAAAAAGAAGTACTTTTCTCTCTTTCTCACAATACAGGAACCCACGGGCATTCAATGAAATTAAAGAGCAGTAGATTTAGAACAGATAAAAGGAAGTACTTCTTCAACCGTAGAGTAATTAATACCTGGAATTCACTGCTGCAGAAAGTGGTGGTGGCTACAAGCATAGACAGCTTCAAGAGTGGATTGGATAAATATATGGAGCAGAGGTCCATCAGTAGCTATTAGCCACAAGGTATAGATGGAACGCTATGTATGGGGCAGTGTTGCTCAGTATTCTTGGTGCTTGGGGGGGCAACAGTGGGAGGACTTCTGGAGTTCTGGCCTCACTGGTGGACCTCCAGATGGAACCTGGGTTTTGGCCACTGTGTGACACAGAGTGTTTTGGACTGGATGGGCCATTGGCCTGATCCAACATGACTTCCCTTATGGTCTTATGTTCTTATATTGATTTAAATACTTTCCTTTCCCTGTAACTTAACATCCCACAAGCCATTTGTCAAAGTATTGTATAGATAATTTGCAGCTGCATAGATAAATATGGCTAGATCACATGTGTACTCTTTTCCCTTGCCTGATAGTAAAATCTTTAGTTTCTGCTGTTCAGAAATGTTCTGTAGGTGGTCAAGTCCAGGAAGTAATATATTGATTGTGAAGTGAATTATAATGGGGGCGGCTAAAAAGGGAGATTTCTCAGGGAGGATTCTACTGAAATGGCCCTTCATCTCAGCAGAAAGTAATACATTGCATCTAAGTAACATGAAAGAGTGATGATATTATGGAACTGTTAAATAAATGAAATATTTAGAAAGTTTGAACATTTTCTGATAAGATAAATGGAAGTAAATAGGGGAGCATTTCCAATCAGCTTTGAATTGATTTAAATACTTCAATTGCCCTCCATGTTTTGGAAAATTTCAGAATACTGAAGAATGGAGGAAATATAATGTCAAGGTAAAATGAGGGAGAAATGACATAATGTAAGGAAGGAAAAACAAGCTTTGTAAATGACTAAACTATGAAAAATGTTCACAAATGAGTACGTTCAAATATTTTTTAAAAAAAATCGCATTAGGGCTAGATATAATATCAGGAGATCTGTGTATTCATTTATGAGAATAAGTATACCCTGACTTTCAATTGGAAAAAAACAGTCAAGGTAGCTTTCAATATTAAAACCCATATGACATTTAAAAATAGATAACAATTACCATTAAAAATTAGAAGCCAAGGGTTTAATTGAAATGGATCCTGTCAGCATTGTTTAAAAGGAAATAGGAACTACAGTATGGGGAAATCCTTCCCTGGCAGCTTTGCCAATTAAAGCCAACCTCATAAGGCATTTTGCCTCTGAAACAGAAACAAGACAAATTGATGATTCCAGTCCCCCCCCCCGACCTTTTTTCCACTTCTGGGTGGGATGGGGGGGGAATATCAATTTTGTCTGGTGAAATTACACAGGGGAAAAAAGAGTTTAATCCTTTCTTGCTTTTTCCCCAGCTGCCCCAACGCAAATTGAAGCCCTCCTTGGCAGCAATTTGCCTTTAAAAACTGTAATATCTATGCACGAATCTCCAAAGATCTTCTCTCACTTGTCCTTGCGCTGAGCTATATTTTCTTGGACTTATAGATAGCCTTGTGAACTCTTGATTTTTTTCCCCCTGTAGCATTTAATGTGTGTTCAATTTGTCAGCATTTGGGGAACCTGTGTCTGTGATAGGAAAGCTATCACTATTCCCCCATGCCTCTCCCTAATGAACAATTGTGAAACAGACTAATGTTTAGTTAGAGGTGAATACAAGAGTTAAAGCTTGATACAGCAATGCATAAGCTCTGATAAGATCACCAAGGAATAGCTAAACTTGACATGAAAGGATTAGTCCACTAATTAATTGATGTGTTAATTACAATTACTCAAATGATAAAAATTAATGTGTTAATTGCATATCAACAGTGGAGCAACAATTGCAGTGTTCTGCTCTGAAAGGAACCAGGGACACATTCTTGTTTTAAGGGAAGTGTTAATGGCATTGGCATTGTAATGAACAAGTTCTGTATATCTCATGATGCCTCCACTGTTAACTAAGTTTGATGCCATCTGGTTTAGAATTTTTGTAGAAGGCTGCCTAATGTATAATGCTACAAACCTTAAAAAATTAAAATGTTTTAGTATGTGCTGTTGTTATTATTGAATTGAAAAGTATATTGCATGGTTATTTGATAAACAGCCATTAAATCACAGGATTGATCCAGATAGAATTTCCACCACTGCAAAAGATGAGACCACCAAAAAGGCTACATTGGAGATAATGGGACTTCCATAAACAAAATTCATGGGGAGTAGGGGCTGTAATATGGAGAGGAATTAAACGAGACTGAAAGAATACCTGGCTAGATTCAATCCATAAACGAAATATGAGCATAGTTGTGTGCTGTCAAGTCACAACCTACCCATGGCAACCCCAGGACCCTATAATACACTGCATCTGGACAACCTGTTCCTTGAGCATCCCCTCCCGCAAAGTTAAATCTGACAACAAGCAGAAGTTATTCAAAGTTTGGAGTTCATGGATAACTTCTTTAATAGTGGTATAATGACAGCCTCCTTTAAGACTTCATAAAAAGACTCCTCTTGCAAAGAGGCATCTACTATCTGGCCTACTTTAAAACCCTCCAAGGCAGATTCAAATAGCCATGAGGTGAAAGAGTCAAGGATATTAGTAGTGGACCTCCAAGGATTCTGCCTATGTCATCAGGATGAACAAGCTGAACTAGTAGAAGCCTCAATAGCATCAGCAACACTGAGCTGTTGAGAGCGCAGATCCTGTTGGGAGCCTCTGAAGGATGGGGATTGGTAATTATGTGTAAAAAGAGTAGTGTAATATGCAGTTTGTTGGCTATGTCCCAATCCCCTTTTCTTACTGACTAAATGGAATGTCTTGTAAAGCTAGGCATATTGGTAAACATAAGGAAATGTAAAAGTTTGTTGAAGGATTCTACCGGCAATTAAATGTGTACTGGCGTTTGGGTTCTTATCTTGTCCTAACTTGGTTTCTTTTTTTGGGGGGGGAAATAACCTCCCTATAGCAAGACAATTTAAGAGGTTGGCACAGTTTGCACATAAAGTTTTAAAGGCTTAAAATATTGTTTTGCAAAGAAAGTTTGAAGCTATGTACAACACAGTGAGCTGCGCACCAGCAGGAAAATGATAGTTACACTTTATGAGTTTAGAGGCAGAAAGCAACTATCAGCTAACCTTATGGACTTTTATTGCAGCCCTTAAAAGCAAAAGGAGCTGTGGTGGCTCAAGTGGTTAAGACGCTGAACTGCAGGCTGTGGAAGGTCAGTAGTTCAGCAGTTCAAGACCCGGGTGCCGCATGATGGAGTGAGCTCCCATCTCTAGTTCCAGCTCCTGCCAACCTAGCAGTTCGAAAGCAAGAAATTGCAAGTAGATAAATAGGTACCACTTTGGTGGGAAGGTAACAGCGTTCTGTGCGCCTTGGTGTTTAGTCATGCTGGCCACATGACCACGGAAATGTCTTTGGACAGCGCTGGCTCTTCGGCTTTGAAACGGAGATGAGCACCGCAACCCTAGAGTCAGATTCGACTGGCTTTAGAGCAAGGGAACCTTTACCTTTACCTAAAAGCCTAGTTCTCCTGGCTCATCTTTAGTATATACATATCCCATAGGACTCCTAGGGACCTTTTAACAGGCACCTAGTTTGATCCTTTAGTTTCCCCACAAACATAGAAAAAACTAAATGTTAAGTGTGGTTCTCTCCCAGCAAATACACTTCATCACCCTCAGTAGCTGCCTCTGAGATCTTAAATTTCCTAAACCAGCTCCTCTGGCATTAATCCCTGTCTGACTGAAAACAGCAGTTTAATTTATTTTTACTGTCAACTCTCCCATACCATTTAGTTCCTCCAAAGTCCCATGGGCCTTGATTAGCTGTTGCCTGCTCTTCACACAACAACTAGGGGGACTGGCTGTATCCAGAAAGGGGAAGAACCTTTGCCCCATCACAGGGCCAGAACATAAAGAGCACAGTTTGATGGCTCTGTGAATTCAGTGATGGGGGAGAAGTAATTTCTTTGTTGCCTTCACTGCTATGTGATATGCTTGCAGATGAGGCTCAGCTGTGTACTGCCCCGTGGGCCTTATGTTTGACACCCCTAACCTAGGGTTTCCTTCCTCTTCAAAGCAGTCTTAATTGGTGGTTTCTTAGTAAAGGTAAAGGTTTCCCTTGCTCGAAAGCTAGTCAAACCCGAGCTCATCTCCGTTTCCAAGCTTAAGAACCAGCACTGTTCAAAGACCTTTCCGTGGTCATGTGGCCGGCATGACTAGACGCCGAGGCACACAGAACACTGTTACCTTCCCACCGAAGTGGTACCTATTTATCTACTTGCAATTTCTTGCTTTCGAACGGCTAGGTTGGCAGGAGCTGGGACCAGAAACGGGAGCTCACTCCGTCATGCGGCACTCGGGTCTTGAACTGCTGAACTACTGACCTTCTGATCGGCAGTTCAGCATCTTAACCACTTGAGCCACCTATCCAAGTACTAACCATGGCCAAGCATGCTTAGCTTCTTGGCTTGCATGATACCAGGCTAGTCAGGGCTATTTAGGCTGCTAAATATGAATATAGTGGTACCATAAATACTTTTTAAAAATCCAGGAAAAGCTTCATGAACTACAGTCTGCTTCTTCTGATGCCATGTAATTATTTTGTTTCTGAAGCAGTGGGTTTTAGTCTATGAAAGCTTACGCTGAAATAGAAAAATAGTGGTATTGAGATACTACTAGTCTAGGCTTCTATTATTGGTACAGCAGACTAACATTGTTACCCTTCTGAATGTTTTATTATATATTGTTTAAATTTTATTATATTGCACTTGTATTGGCCAGGCAACAGCACAGCAAATATTCTATATGTACAGTCCTTCGTTTAATTCCTGCATCTCTGCTTAACAGTGCAGAATGATGTGAAAAGAGCTCTGCCTGGGGCTTGCTGCTGGGGCTCCTTTGTTAAGCTGACCACTAGGCCCCCGCAGCACAAGGTAGTTCTCCCTAATTCCTCTCCAGTGGCAGGAGCGTCATGCAATACTAGAAATGCATTTGTGTTTTGTTTCAGAATAAATACCTCTCACCTGTTCCTGCATTAATTATATGCCTTTCATATGTCACTGTTTTAATCTTGGGCAAGCCTGAGTAAAGCAGAATGAATAAAAAATGTCAAGATGTATGAATTTTGTTGACATGACAATAGAGGAAGTCTCGGGTAGCAACCTGGTAATTTATTTATTTTTTGCTGCAAACTGAAATTACCGACCTGCGCATCCTTGATCACCACTGCTTTTTGTCTATTGGAATCCACATTATTAAATTGGAACTGGATACGACCCAATTTGCCTAAGGAAAAAACAGTCTGGCTGCAATTATATTTCCTCCAACTGTCTCTGTTTACCAAGGATGGTCCCCACTTTGTGTTTCCTGCCCTGTTTATGTCCCTGGTAAATCACTGTTCCTATTTTGTTCTGATTTTTTTTTCCCCTTTGAAAAAGTGCCTTATGAAAATGTCAGTAGGGCTGCAGTCACACACACTAAATCATCCACTTTCAGTCCACTTTCAGTGCCCTTTCCAACTGGATTCTGCCAGTTCACACAGTAACATCCAGTTGGAAAGTGCACTGGAAGTGAATTTTTTTAATGTGTGTGACTGCAGCCTAGGTGTTACCTGAGTTGTCTTTTCTCCTTAGGGTTTCTATTTAACATAGTAATCAGCTCTGCACAGAGGTGAATCCCATGTTATTCACTGGTGCTTACTCCCACTAAGGTAAGTAACCTTAGGACTGCTGCCAAAGTGGGGGAGTGGGTGCATTTGATTTAGTAAATGTGCACCCACAGCTGTGCTTGGCAAGGCTTTTTATGAACTGTCTGTAAAGACAGATTGCAGAACAATTCTGTTTCTCCAAGACTACTTTTAACCTAAAGAACAAACATGCTCTTGGATTTTAAAACAGGGTAGGACAGGCTAATACATTATAAAGGAACACAGCATAAAATAAAGCAGAGCCTTTAAGGGTTTGTAATTGGCAGAAACTTGGTCAGAATGGGGTGCTGCAAGTGTCTCCCTAGTCTGTGAATGCTGAGGTGTATATAATCATGCCAAGACCACGGCCACACAACCTGGAAAATCTACAGCAACTAATGAACTCCGGCCGTGAAAGCCTTCGACAACATATTGTATATAATCATGTTTTAAATGAAATATTATTTCTTATTGGGTGGTACCATAATACGAAACAATGCCTTGCATGCATTTAAGTTGTCTTAACTCAAGATCCAAAGGCTACAGTTTTATCCCAGCCACTTGGAATAGATTTTTGTTGAAGCAAGTAAGATTTAATTTTGATGGAAAATGTGCCAGGTCATACTTCACAGCTTGCAAACTATAAACTTTTATCTGTAGTTACACATTTCATCATTTTAGAATCTACTGTGTTAAAAGCAACACAATCAATCAGCTTACTTTCTAATTGGTAAACAAGTCGGAGGAAGACATTTTTTAAAAATTCCTTCCCTTTTGTTAGTCATGCAAGTGGAGTATTCAGTTTCAAATACGAGTCATTTAAACCCATGCTTTCTGCTCCCCACCACTTTTTGTGGGGAGCAGAAAGTAGGGGTTTAAGCTTAAAATGGCTCATGAGCCGATATGAACTGGTTTGGTTCACAAACTAGCCTATTGGTTTGTGGGTTTGGTTTGTGGTCCAGCCATGAACCACAAACCGAACCGAACCAAACTACTAAAATGCACTTCATGCCCATCCCTAATAACCGCTGCACCATTAAGAAAGTTGCTGTAAGAATAAGAGACAGGAACATGAATGCATTCCTGGGAGCCCATATATCCACCACCATTGATGTCTTACATGTATTGGGGTAACATATATTCACTCCTCACTGACTGGGGAAAATTGGGACTGAGAATATGCATAGATATATACATGTATCTTTTGATGCATCTATAACATTATGTAGTCCATGGCACATGTGTGCATAGGCACAGACAACATCATACATAGGCCTAGATCCTAAATGCAGTAGCACTCAAGGATGGGAACTGTATGAAGTGGCTCTAAGTTCATAGCTGAGCTGAGGGTTAGAGGAGTCATTTGAGAAAAGAGTCATCCTTGATCACTTTTTTCCAGGAAGTAAAGAGATTGATAGCTGTTTCTTCCCTTAAGAGCCCAAGAAAAAAAAAGCCAAACCCAGAATATCAGGCCCTTAATAAGAGATATTTAAGTTTAACAAGCCCTTTGCCTAAGTCCTTTGACTGTTCATAGAGAGCGCAGCTTCTATTTCATTTTCAAATGTATATGTCTCATTTAGTATCCTTCCTATCCAGCAAGACCAGAAGTTTCCAAAGAAGCAGATTTAAGGACATAGGAACTTGAAATTTTTAACTGGGTGAATATGAACACTTAGGGGAAAGGCGAGGCTTCCATCTAAATAATATTGTCTTGCAAATCTGCCTTTTGAGAGCAGCTGGAGGGAAGTGAGAGAGTATGTCCTTGAACTATTTGTTTGTGAGCACATTACCAGAGTCATTCTCTTTCTGCATCTATTCATTCAAAGACTATGGCAACCTGTTTTGAAAACACAGCATAGGAAACTGAAATTTATTCATTTGACTTCTAGTGCCATTCTAAGCAGAGCCACACCATTCTAAGTCCACAGAGAAGGGGATAACTGCGTGATGGCACAATTAGTGACTATATCTTGTTATTATCAAGATTCTTCTCAAACAACCATACTGTGTATTTTTTAATATATTGATATAGGTGCAATGTGATTTTCTTAATTATTTTCTATAATGGTAAACTTTGTCACACTTCAACATATGATGATGGTGCACCAATTCTCATGTTACATCCAATTCATTTACAGCTGAACGTGTGATCGGAATTACACATGTATCTAGGTACTGGTCCCTGGTTTTAGTTGCAAAATGAATGCATGTTGAGTCTCTTTTACAAACAGATGTACATACATACACTCAGAATGTACATGTGTTCACTGCAACATGTGAACAGGACTTCTCGGACAATGAAATGGTTATGAATAGAGAGAAGGCATGGCCAGCAGATTCATCCTTGGTCCCCCTCTATATCCGTTAATTTCAGTCTGTAAAATGTCATCTGTGAAGGGCTACTCCTTATGAGTACTTCCAGCATTAAATGGAACATATTATCACTCCAATTACCAATGAAAGACATGACCTTCATCATAGGAATGAAGGAATACAGTAGCAGCTATAGGCTTCTCATAATGATTACCAAAGATGTTGTTATCCTCTTTCAACTGAATACCAGAAGTTCTGGTTCTGTGTCAAACTAATTGGTTTCTGTGTCTATTGGGGGCTCATAGAGTTAGTCTGCACAAGGTTGTTGATGTAACTTATTGGTGCTTGTTTGGAGATAGTTCTGAACTGTCAAGCAGCAAAAGGGGAATGGTTCTAATCCAAGACCTTCCAATCATATTATGGCAGTTTTTAGTTGGTCTTATTAAAGGTCTTATTGATAACTGTTCTCCTTAAGAACATAAGAGAAGCCAATGTTGGATCAGGCCAATGGCCCATCTAGTCCAACACTCTGTCACACAGTGGCCAAAAATACCAGGTGCCATCAGGAGGTCCACCAGTGGGGCCAGGATACTAGAAGCCCTCCCACTATTAACCCCCCCCCCAAGCACCAAGGATACAGTGCATCACTTGCCCCAGCCTGAGAGTTCCTATCTGTACCTTGTGGCTAATAGCCACTGATGGACTTCTGTTCCATATGCTTATCTAATTTCCCCCTTGAAGCTGTCCATGCTTGTAGCTGCCACCACCTCCTGTGGCGTGAATTCCATGTGTTAATCACTCTTTGGGTGAAGAAGTACTTCCTTTTATCTGTTCTAACCCGACTGCTCAGCAATTTCATTCAGTGCCCACAAGTTCTTGTATTGTGAGAAAGGGAAAACAGTACTTCTTTCTCAACCTGCTCTATCCCATGCATAATCTTGTAAACCTCTATCATGTCACCCCTCAGTTGTCATTTCTCCAAGCTAAAGAGAAAAGTACTTCTTTCTCTACCTGCTCTATCCCATGCATAATCTTATAAACCTCGATCATGTCACCCCAAGCTAAAGAGCCCCAAGCATTTTAACCTTTCTTCATATGGAAAGTTACCACTTGCCCATCCTCGACAGATCCCTTTGGAGTGCCTCACAACCCTCCCTGGTTCTCACCACCATGAACAACTTCATGTCATTTGCAAATTTAGTCGCTTCACGGCTTACTCCCAACTCCCTCCTTCAAGAAGATAAGAAAGTAGTTTTCATACTGAAGGTGACAGTGGTATTATGGAAGGTTTTGAGTCACTGTTGCAATGTGATTAGTGGTTTGTCCTGCTTAGAGGACATAATTTCATTATGCTGTGTTCTTCAGTTGTTCATACTGAAGGTGGCAGTGGTTTTATGGAAGGTTTTGAGTCATTGTTGCAATGTGATAAGCGGTTTGTCCTGCTTAGAGGGCATAATTTCATTATGCTGTGTTCTTCAGTCATTAAAATAAAGTAACTACTCACACACTCTGAATTTGGGTAAGGGAAGTGGAGGTGTGTTTTTGACATGTTTTGTACCATCTAAACTTCTCATGACTTTAAAAAGTTGTTTTTAAAGGCTAAGTGTCTTTTAAAGGTTAAACAGATGCTCTTTGAAAACCACCCTTTCTGTGTTTAAGGTCTCAAATTGTTTTATTTGTCTAGGACAGAGTGATAAGAAAAATTGTTTATGAAAAGACAACACACCAGACTACACCACATGTGAAAATGATTGAGTAAAAGACTAGCCCAGTGCAAAGCAAGACCTGGGGACTAAAATAGAAGTTCACTTTTTTAAGGTGTTGGGCCCAGGTTCGCTGGACCCAACTTGGGATCCCAGCAGCTGTGGGGAGTGGCTATTAAATAAAGCAGAGCCCACTGGGCACAGAACATGACCATAGGAGAAGAAAGAAGAGATGGGCACAAACAGAACCACGAAGCAAAATTCCTCACAAATTTTGCCTTATTCATGGTTTGCAAACAGAAGTTTGTGACGAGTCTACTGTCATTAACTCCCACAGACTTTTAAAGCAGTTTGTGGTGGTTTGTGGTCATTTGTGGATGGAACAGAAAGCTGGGGTTGAAAGAGACTCTGAGGGCCTTTAAACCCCTGCTTTCTATTCCCTGCGAAAGCCGCAAAAACATCTGAGCAGCAGGAAAGTGCTCCCCACCACTCAGCTGTTTTGGGCTGTCTTCTGCAGTCCTTTTAAAGTTTAAAGCTAAAGTTTAGAGAGCCTCCCTATTGCTCAGCTGTTTTTCAGACTTTCTGCAAACAGCGTATAAAGGGACTGCAGTCCAGACTTTCTGCAAACAGCGTATAAATGGACTTCAACAGGTTTTGCAGGACCACAAACTGGTCTGGTTGCAAACCAGCCTCCTAGTTCAGTTCGGTCCATGGTTTGGTTCATGGCTTGGCTATACACCACAAACTGAACTGCATTTTCCTGGTTCGTGCTAGCACTGGGGAGGGAGTGATTTCCCTGTTTTTGCTGTTCTACATGGAATATGCTGCACAGGTAGAGCAGAAAAGATAGGGAAATAACTCCCCCCAGTGCTGTTTCAGTGTGGAAAATGGCTAGGGAGGAGGCAGGAGCCCTTCCTTCTCCTCCCAGTGACATTCCAAGCCTGTTTTGGCTCTTCTTTAGTTTCTAGAAGCCATTCCCCACAGCAGCTGTGTAGCTGCAGGAACCTCTTTAGAGTCTGGCCCTGGGATCTGTTTCTGTGTTTGAATGCAAAGTAATCTTCTGGTTTAAAGTATACTAGGATGTGCTGTGGCGACCTCAGTAGGGTATAATTACACAGAGTCCACCTTTTTCTCCAGAGGAACTGATCTCGGGTACTTGAAGAACAGTTATAATTTACACACACCTGCAGCCTCTTCTGTGCTCTGAAGCCCTGACTGCCACAGAGACTGCATTTTCTTCAGGGGAACTGATCGCTGCCATCTGGAGAGCAGTTGTAATTCTGAGTGATCTCCAGCCCTCACCTGGAGACTGGCAACAATGGTTTCCCAGGAGGAAAAGTAGTCTTTCTTTGCAATGGGGAGCCAAAGCAGCTTTCATCATTCTCCTCTCACCCCTAATTTAGCCAATCCTCCAAGAGCTTACAGTACCCCTGTAAGAAGAGCTCTGTAAGCTCTTGGAGGATTGGCTATATTAGGAGTGTGTCGCCTAATATGCAAAGGAATTCCTGCTACAAAAAGAGCCCTGCTCCTCTCCCCTTTTTGACTTGCACAACAACCCTGTGAGGTAGGTAAGGCTGAAAGTCTGTGACTGGTCCAAAATCACCCACTCAGCTTCTACAGCAAGAACCTGGACCTAGCAGACCCTGCTCTGAAGCACTGACTGCTACACCTAGGGCAGCCAACCTCCAAGTGGAGCCTGAAGATGACCAGGTATTACAACTGAACCCCAGACAACAGATCTCTCCCCCCCCCAAAGAAAATTGCTTTGGAAGGTGGGCTGTATGGCATTCTGTTCAGCTGAGGCCTCTCCCATCCCTTCCCCAAACTCTGGCTTCCATGGACTCTACCAGAATATCTCCAGGAATCTCCCTACCTGGAGCTGGCAACCCTAGTCAGAACTCACCCCAATGAGTTCTTCACAAAGGCCTGCAAAGGGTTTCCTCGCTTTGTCTGAACCAAGCTTGGTTGCCTACCATGGCGAACTGGGCTCCAGTTTACAACTCACCTGTTTGCCTCCCACCCGTGTCCTGTGTCTCACTCTTTAAATTCACTGCCACCACTCACAGAATCATCACAGCCTTTTTAGAGAGACAGTGAGGCCACTCTGGCCAAATCTCCCTATTTGGAGATGAAATCCCCAATCTTTGGGTTATCCCTGGAAAGTTGGCAACCCAAAGGTCTGGCCTTTATTTGCTTCCCTGGCCTACCCCCTCCCTTTGGTATTGTGCAGAGTGGGGGAGACTATGTGGTCAGAGTACAACACAGATTATTAGCCCAAATTAAAGAATTTATTTAACTATTTACACAGTTACGGAGCACACACACTGTAGGAGTAAGCAGACACCACGAACCAATGGGACATAAATCAACAGGGGTTAAACGCAATCTACACAGAATACTCTCTACCTCTGGAGGTTGTGGGCTCACCTGTACTTCAGCCTCTCTCTCTTGCTCAATAGAGCAGGGAAACTCCTGTTCATTCCCCAGTCCGGCCGACTGTGGAGTGGCTGAATTTCTGCTGCCTCCCAGGGACGAAGACTGCCTTGGGACAGTCCATTTCCCCGCACTTTTTGGCCTTGGGGCAGCTGGGAACTGTAGGCCCACAGATGAGGAAGCCCCATTCAACCCAGTGAGTGATGCCCCTGCAGGCCCCTCTCTGGAACTACAGCTCAATTAAACCTCATGGGGGAACATTTTAAACAAAGAACCACAGCCATCTGCAAGGGCTGAAGAATGGTTGGCAGGCAAACAGCCGTGGTTGCTCCTCCGCTGATCTTCTCCTGATGCCTGAAGAAGGCTGGTCAGGCAAATGGCTGCTCGGCTGCTGAGGTAAACTGTTCGGATTGGAGTTTTGGTGGGAGCTGGCTCTGTGGCCGGGAATCAGGCACACCTTCTGATGGGCAGTTCAGGCAGCCAACTGATTTTGGCAAGCATAGAATGTTGCCATGCGAAAAGACGTTTATATATAAAGACAGGGTTACTGGAAAAAATTAGCAGATATGTTCCCTCTATTTCTCTAGAAGAAGGCATTTTCAGAAACCAGCATAGTTCCATCACCTAAAGAAACCAGGAGGGCACAGCATCTCTGACTATTTAAAAAGCAGCCAATTCACCAGAGGCTGTTGAAGACACTGCAGGTGATACCTTGAATTCTATTACCACTGAGGATGGTCCCTGTCCATTACAGTCTGTTCTGTTGAGGTGCTGTTGAGGTGCTGACTGTGGGTTGTTCCTGAAATGCTATCAACCATCCAGAAAAGCCACATGAGTGTAGCTACTAAAATGTTAACTAATAGTGCTGTCCTTCAGTTTAAGTCTCAGAATAATTCTGCATAGGATTGCATTGCAATGCTAATAATACTTTCGAAGGGGGTGGTAACGCTCAAGAACAAAAGCCACACAATAGTTTTTATAAAGGCATAACAAAATAACATAAAACAGCCAGCATAGTTTTGAGTTCCCTAGCACTCTTAGTCAGTCTGGATGTTAAAAAGGGGAGTGGGGAGAAAAAGATGTTTTCAAGGCCATGATCTTAAGGTCTCTTTTCTGCAGTATGTAGAATGCCAGGTAGGTCTAAACATAGTGATGCCTGGTAGGGGGTTCCCATCTTTTTGCTGAGGACAGTGGAGTTCTCATTTCCTTTCTCCACCACAGTTCCTATCTCCCACAACCACTCAGCTGGGTGTCAGGAGGAAATTCCTGGGGAAATGGGAGGGGGGTGATTCCATCCTTGGGTCAATTATACCACTTCTGTCACTCCCTGGAAGTGACATGACACTGGGTACCACTCTAGCATTCACCCAAGAGAGAGATTTGGTCAACCACTCTACTATAGAGTTTGGGGTGAAAGCTACAGCGTTTATATAGAGTTTACTATAGAGTTTGGGGTGAAAGCTACAGCAGCTCCCTGGTGCAATGATGTCACTTCTGAGTTGTACCAGAAGTGATGGCATTGCATCTGGGCTGCAGACCCCCCCACACACACACAAAATTAACTGTGAGTCCTTGCCTCCCCCATCTCCTGCTGGCAACCCAGTAATGACATCCGGTTTCACAAGGAACCTCCTGAGAAAGCTGGAGGAAGGGGCAAACAGTGATAACTTCAAACTGAAAACAACAAAAAAGTAATTGACCAAATCTGTCTCTAAAGCAACAGGTCCTTTAAATGACTAGAAATGGAAGGATTAGGGCTGCCAAACGCTATGCGTCGCTCTGGCAACGGGGCTGTTTGGAGTCCCGTTGCCAGAGCGACGCATAGCGTCACATCCTGGTGACAGCGGTGCAATGCGTATCGCTGTCCCCCGCGGCAGGGATCCTGTGAAGATGCACAGATCCCCCGCCGTGGCTTGGCAGCCCTAGGAAGGATGCTGTTGTTGTTATATTAGCAATACTGGAGACTAATTTTAGATAATGTACTAGTAAACTTTCAGTCAGTTCAATTCTTGGGTGTAAGCCCCACTGAATAGATCTAAGTTGGATTCTGGGTAGATTTGCTTACAACAGCTCTCAACAAAAACCAAAACTGGGTTGTATTAGTTAGTGAAGTGGTTTTGGGGTTGCCACTAATATTTCCAGCTGTCCATTTAATATCAGTTTGATCTGCAAGAAATTATCAGGTGATGCTATTTAATTTCATGCCATGAAAAGCTTCAATTGCCCATTAAACTTATATTAAATGGATAAGACATTATTTCCCCCTTTCCAGTTGGCAGTGACAAGAACAAACACCAACGTTCATCAACTTGTTTTTGTCCAGTTGAAGAATCCAGATGAAGTTACTTTGAGTGATTTTGTGCTGAAAACCAGTGAATGATTTTTAAAATAAACAAATGAATAAAATATATCTTTCCACTAGGAGTTAAAATGTGTTATTTCCACCTTTGACAAGTTATGACTTTGTTTTATCTCCTCTTCTGTTTAACTCCAGGCTTTGAAGAACAATAGACTTACAACAGAGACAAGGACAAATTATTTCAATAGACATGGGATTGATTGATTCTTTTTTAAATACTCTTTTCCATTTAGATCTTAATATGTAGCCACAGTATTTTTAAAAAAGCAAAAGCAAATTGAAACAACCACCTAAGCATTACTTGTTTTCCCTGCTCTGTGATTTTTATGGAATTGTGTGTTGGGATTTGGGGGGGCAGAAAGAGAAAGGGTTGTTTTATGAAGTTTTCTTTTTTGAAATTAAATTAACACAAATTCTATTTGGTGCCTTGTTTTCAAAAGCTTCCCTAAATGTTCCCCAGGTTTTGTCTGCTTCCTTTATCTTTTGAGCAAAGTGACATAAAATAAAAAAGGATCAAGAAAATGATCGAAGGTCTGAGGAAAAATAGGTTAACAAGGGAGCTGAGGACGTTAAAGCTAAAAAGTTAGAAGGGAAGAATGATAACTGCTTGCATGTATATAGAAGGATGGAAGAAAGTATTCTCATTAGTCAGACAGACAGAACATGAAACAATGTGCTTATGCTACTGCAAACAAAGTGTAGGTTAAATGTTATGAAAATGTTTAACCAAATGAGAGTAGTTGGACATTGAAATGAGTAGCATAGGGATATTATGGAAACAAGACTGCAATAAATGTTCAAGGTGAAATGTCTTTTAAGGATTGGCCTGGGACAAAACAAATTAAATGGAAAATCATGATATGGAGTCCACAGATTGGATAACCTTTCCTGCTTCTGTAGTTTTGAGATTTCCAGATAAGGATTCATGTAAGTCAAGACCAATTGTGTCTACCCTAATGAGAACAGAGAGAAGTCCAGGGAGAGACTCATGAGAAGTAACTCTATTTGAGGTTAGAACAAAATATTGGTTGTGCCTTAAGGTATGGACACTAATACCTTCATTCTGAATGTGTAGCTTGGTCTTATGCAGTGTTACATGCCACTAACCTCATTGAGATCAAAGGCTCATGCAAAGGCCAACCACATGTCTCTTGGATCCATGCCCTCATGGTCGGTGGTAAGGGAATATGGGTGCCCCTGGTAGTCATTATCTGTTCCTGGATTCAGGTATTTACCCAGAGGGACTAAAAGAAACCAACCTTGGATCCTATGAATCCTTCCAATTACTGCACAGTCTCAAATCTTTCATTTCTGGGTAAGTTAATTGAGAGAGTGGTGGCAGAAAAGGTCCAGAATTTCCTGGATGACACATCGGCACTGGACCCATTCCAGTCTAGCTTTCGCCCTGGCCATGGAATGATCACCTTCACAGATGATCTTTGCAAACATTTGGATTGAGGCAGGTCAGGGTTGCTGTTACTGCTTGATCTTACATCAGCATTCAACATGGTTGATCATGATCTTTTGACCCACCGCCTCACCATTGTAGGAGTTTGTGGGGTAGTCTTGAACTGGCTTACCTCATTTCTCCAAGACTGGGGACAAAGTTTGGTTCTGAGAGAGAGGATGTCATCTAGACACCCATTAGTATGTGGGGTTCCTCAGGAGGCAATCCTCTCTGCAATGTTTTTTAGCATCTACATGCACCCCCTGCCCCATTGGTACAGAGTTTCAGACTGGGGTGTCACCAGTATGCTGATGACACCCAGCTATATCTGTTGATGGGTGGCTGGCCGGTCAGGCAATTGGCTCCCTACTTGTCTCACCCTAACCTAGCCATAGTAATCCATGCACCAGTCACCCCCCAGTTTAGACCACTCTATGTAGGGCTACCCTTGAGACTGACCCAGAAACTCCAACTGGTCCAGAATGCAGCATCATGGGTCCTTACAGAGACCCCATGAATGGCACACATTCAACCTGTGCTGCATGAGCTGCACTGGCACCAGAGGGAGTACCGGATCAGGTTCAAGGTTCTGGTGTTAACCTTCACGGACCTTAACAGTTTGAGACTGTCTCTCCTGATATACCCCCCCTCCCCAAAGAGCATTGTGCTTGGCAGATAAGAACTTACTGGTGGTCCCTGGCTCAAGAGACATCCAGCTGTCCTCAAGCAGAGCCAAAGCATTTTCTGTCCTTGCCCCAACCTGGTGGAACCCTCTGCCAAATAACATCTGGGCCCTGTGCGATTTAATGCAATTCTGCAAGACCTGTAAGGCATTTGGTTGAGGACAGCGATGGTTTCCTTCTGTCTGATGCTCCTGCCTCCCACCTCCCTGGCATAACTGGTAGTCTTAGGCTGATTATTGTATTTTATTGAATTGTTATTGTTTTAATTCTTAATATATAAACACTTTTATTGATGTACACCACCCTGAGCCCTGTTTTTTACAGGAGCAGGTGGTTTATAAATCTAATTTAATAAATCAATTAAAAATAAGTACTTAATCCAGAGGTCATTTTGGGGGGGATCACGGGGGATCGCAGTTCCCCCGGGTGAGGTGCAGGGGGCGGGGCACACGACGAAGCCCCGCCCCTTCTTCTGGCCGCCCCCTTCTTCCAGCCTCATTCTGTTGCAGAAGGAGGAAGAAGCAGGAGGATAAGTTGGCTAACAAATAGCACCTTTAAGACTAACCTTTAAGACTAAGACTGAGTGGTGGGTGTGGCCTTATGACACACTTCCGGTGATGGCAGGGGGTGTGGCCTTATGACACACTTCCAGTGATGTCAGGGGTGTGTGGCCTCATGACACACTTCCGGTGATGTCAGGGGGCGTGGCATATGCTAATGAGTTATGCTAATGAGTTCCCCTAGCTCTTTTTCTATGAAACAACCCCTGACTTAATCTGTAAAAGGATGGCAGCCCCAGTGTGCCAAAAAAGCAACACTATTAAGATCAGTAGAACAAAGTTTGAGTCCAGTGACACCTTTAAGACCAACAACATTTTATTCAAGGCTTTCCTGTGTAAGCACACTTCTTCAGATACTTCTTCAGTGTGTGTATACTAGCCTTTGCTGTTTGGTGTGCTGTTTGGTTGGCCCAAGTTAATATTTGTTTATTCATTCTAAATAACAGCATGCTGACCTCCAGAGGACTGTAGTATGTTATCTGTACCTGGCACTGGATGGCAAAACTGCATGTTGTGGCCTTATAATCCATTGAAGTTCCTTATTTGTTTCCTAAGCAGAGTTACAGCCTTCTAAGTCCCTTGACTTCTAAGTCAATTGACTTCGATGGACTTAGAAGGGTCTTAACTCTGCTTAGAGCAGCATTTGCAATAGGTTTAATGAGAAGCTGGCAAGCAGAGCAATATTTGAGATATTTCAGTGCACATGTACCAGAGGGCTCCAATGTATCCAAGATGTTAAGAAGCAAGTTTCTGCCTGGATATCTTGCCGTGTTTTATATTGTCACCTGCCCGAATTTATGGTTCCTGACACCTGGAGGTTCTTTTGGTCTACCGGATACTATTAAAGGAGCCAGTGGTGGATATCTTTTAGTACTTTTTCCCCAAATACAGATTTATTTATTTATTTTTAAAAATGCAATATTATTGAATTGCTTTATGGTAATATAAATACGTGGAAGAAGCCAGTTTGAAATCAGAGTGCGTGGCAGTGATGTGTGTAGTATGCTGTTGTGATTATCATGTGATTTGGAATACCAGTAAGTAAAGATCAGCATCTCCAAGGATGCTACCCCATGAGACCATCACAGAAACACAGATCATCCAATCTGTTATCTTCACTAATTGCTATACAATGAAATATAAGGACCTAACAGTGCAATCCTACACAGAGTTACAGCCTTTGAAGCCCACTGACTTCAGTGGATTTAGGAGGGTGTTAATTCTGCTTAGGATGTGCTTGCAAGGCATTTAATGGGAATCTGGCTTGCAAAGCAATAGTGGCATAATTGATTTGTCTGAAAGGAAACACATAAATGACATAAATCCTTAAATGAGGATGTTTTCTATTTTATGCATTCTTCTTTATGAAGATAGAGTAGAATAGAGCTAATGCGTTATCCACAAAGGGTTTTCTGTTTAGTCTTGACAAAGGACTGTTGACCGCATCTGCCAACACAAAACCAGCAAAAGCATTTTTTTTTAAAAAAATGGGGAGACGGATGACTAATCCATGCATGCAGGATATTAGTGAATGTCCTGGAAACTGTCTGGGGATGGGGGAGGGTGGATGCAGTCAGGGGCATCTTTTTATTCTCACAAGTTTCACCAAAGTAAGGTAAAGGTAAAGGTTCCCTTGCTTGAAAGCCAGTCGAATCCGACTCTAGGGTTGCGGTGCTCATCTCCGTTTCAAAGCCGAAGAGCCAGCGCTGTCCGAAGACGTTTCCGTGGTCATGTAGCCGGCATGACTAGACGCCAAGGCGCACGGAACGCTGTTACCTTCCCACCGAAGTGGTACCTATTTATCTACTTGCAATGTCTTGCTTTTGAACTGCTAGGTTGGCAGGAGCTGGAACTAGAGACAGGAGCTCACCCCGTCTTGCGGCACTACTAGGGTCTTGAACTGCTGAACTACTGACCTTCCACAGCCTGCAGTTCAGTGTCTTAACCACTTGAGCCACCGCAGCTCCCTTCACCAAAGTAGTCCCACTTAAATTTGCTGAACAATTGTAAAGGAAACGGGGTAAGGCCTTATGACCAGTTAAAGCTCTGTATTCGTTGCTGGCAGCAAACAGGTACATTTACTATTCATGCAAAAGCAAGGGTACAAGCATGTTGTCAAATTACTGTAGGCTGTGATTTTATGGCTTTTCAGTCCTTCGGGCCCCAAGCCATCTTTTCAACCCTTATCAAATTTGCCCCAAGCCATCTTTTCAACCATTATCAAATTCTGTGGAATAGTTTGACAATTTGAATGAAGTCTGCTAGACCTTCCCTTGTGACTGAACAATCCTGGGAATAGCATTAAGTGACTCTCTCTTAATTTTTCTCAAATCCATTTCTCCCTGAAATCCAACAATTTGTTTCTATTCTTTTTTTAAAAAAGTAATTTGGAATCTGTTTTTAATCAATTACGTTTTGATCAAAGACAAATGCAAAAAGAGGAAGGAAAGGAAAGAAGGTTCTGCAAAATTTCAGATATTACTGTAGGCTGTGATTTTATGGCTTTTCAGTCCTTCGGGCCCCAAGCCATCTTTTCAACCCTTATCAAATTTTGTGGAATAGTTTGACAATTGAAGTCTGCTAGACCTTCCCTTGTGACTGAACAATCCTGGGAATAGCATTAAGTGACTCTCTCTTAATTGTTCTCAAATCCATTTCTCCCTGAAATCCAACAATTTGTTTCTATTCTTTTTTTAAAAAAGTAATTTGGAATCTGTTTTTAATCAATTACGTTTTGATCAAAGACAAATGCAAAAAGAGGAAGGAAAGGAAAGAAGGTTCTGCAAAATTTCAGATTTTCACTCTGTAGATGCTTGGGGACAGGCAATGCCTTTCCAAATTTTCCTGTCCTCCTGCTAGAGCACCATCATGTGCTGTGCAACATAAAACAGCTGCAAGGACTGAAGTTCCAGAAGGGTGAATTGAATTCCTGGGGGTTGAAAAGTATTGCTAGGTAGGGCTGCCTGCCAGCCCGCCAGAAGAAATTGGGGGGTGGTGACAGGCTTCCTGATGTTGTGATAATCTGCTACATCATTTGCAGTGCAAAACCAGAAGGGACATCATCACAGTGGGGCAAGTGTCTAGGATTGTCCGAAAACTCTATGGTTAAACCGTACCACCAGTGAGCCCCCTCCATTTTTTCCCTGCTGGTCTATGAAGCAGCAGTGGGAAACAGGGGCCAATGCTGTGATGTGTCCCACTATAGTGGCAGACCTGCCCCCCTATTGCAGAGCAATGTGCAATATAGCAACTATTTGTATCTGCAAGCACCTTCTACTGACTACCAAGTACGTATACCTCTTAACAAGCTCAGTATTTTTCTTTTTGAATCTGAACAGGGAAAAAGAGAGGAAGAAGTAGCAGCTCGTTCCACTGCCAAAACTCCCTTTTCAGCAGCCATTTTGAAGGAACAGTTTGGCAATCATTTCAGCCACCTAGTCAGGCAAGATGAGCTGCTGCTGGAGCAAACTGACTAATAGTTGCATTATCAAGGCTGATAGGTTAAGGTAGTGGTGGAGGACATTCTTTCCTTCCTCCTTTCGCCTCTCTGAGAGCCTTGATGCATGGGAACCTTCTCTTCCATTCCAAATTCCAAGCAAGTCAAGGAGAATTTCTTTCTGGGCAGCAGCTGTTGAGAATATCTGAACAAAGCCATCATGTATACAAAACGTTTTGAATCCTTGAAAGTTCCATATCAATGTTAAGCTCCCTGGCCTCTCTTGTTCTGAGTTATTTTAAGTCCCAAAGTTCTTTGAAGACCCATTGATTTCTGTGGGTGAAAATGTAAACCACTTGCTTAACTGTCCCACTGAAATCAATGGGGCTTAAATCTGATTAAATTTGCTTGTATTGTGTCCATGCTCCTTAAGAATATAATGCCAGTTTTCCTGTTCTAGTGGGAAACAGGGGCCAATGCTGTGATGCGTCCCACTATAGTGGTAGACCTGCCCCCCTATTGCGGAGCAAGGTGCAATATAGCAACTATTTATACCTGCAAGCACCTTCTACTGACTACCAAGTCCGTATACCTCTTAACAAGCTCAGTATTTTTCTTTTTGAATCTGAACAGGGAAAAAGAGAGGAAGAAGTAGCAGCTCGTTCCACTGCCAAAACTCCCTTTTCAGCAGCCATTTTGAAGGAACAGTTTGGCAATCATTTCAGCCACCTAGTCAGGCAAGATGAGCTGCTGCTGGAGCAAACTGACTAATAGTTGCATTATCAAGGCTGATAGGTTAAGGTAGTGGTGGAGGACATTCTTTCCTTCCTCCTTTCGCCTCTCTGAGAGCCTTGATGCATGGGAACCTTCTCTTCCATTCCAAATTCCAAGCAAGTCAAGGAGAATTTCTTTCTGGGCAGCAGCTGTTGAGAATATCTGAACAAAGCCATCATGTATACAAAACGTTTTGAATCCTTGAAAGTTCCATATCAATGTTAAATTTGCTTGTATTGTGTCCATGCGCTTTAAGAATATAATGCCAGTTTTCCTGTTCTTCCTGCAGTCACAACTGAGCTGAAGAACAGGAAATGATGCATAGCTGAAACCCCTTCCCCAAAGTTCCTTACTGAATCGGTAGACTTTCATAGCTATTTTATAACCCCCATTTGAAAACATTAAAAGATGAACATCGGTATGTGATGAGTTATGTGGTTGATTTGTTTTATATAAGACATGGTTAGCTAGCACTTGCTCGGTATAAATCTGTCTTTTCCCACATAGCTGGTGTTAATTGTCCCCTCTTTGCTTTTCGCTTGTCTGTGTCCGTTGGTTGGAGAGGTCTCAATCAAGAGCCTTTTTTGGCACTGGATAAAATCAGCATGGCTAGGAGGAGTCCTTCTGTTCCATCTTGAGAATCTTCTTGTAGTTATTTCTCTGTGGAGCTCCATCCAGCTTCTCTAGAAAGTGAGTGAAAGTAGGTGTACAAAAAATAACAGTTTTCTGAAATCAGATGTGTGAGCACATGAAAGTGTGTGATTGTACTTGAGTGTTTAAATAAGTACGTGTAGGGAGGAAGCACGGACAAGAGAATCACAATATTTGTAGTTTATGTGTTTTTGTATGGGGGCAATTTAAAATTGGTATTGTCACTTTCAGACAGAAAATTACTTTCATGCTTGTAATTTAGCAATCTATGTTCTATAATAACTTCCAGATTTTTTACCATGGCAGTGCAAGATAGTGACTGTAGTCACATGGGCAATCCAATAAATATTTTGCCAGATTGCTGCTGGTGCACTGGGGTGAGAGGGAAATTCCCATTCATACCTGTATGTGTTGAACCAGGAGGCACCCCAGTCACGATGGTACAAGCTAACGAGCTAGAATTTCTGACAGCCACTACACACATGGAAACTTTCATGCTTCTGCAGGGGAAAACTTGTAAAAACTTGTACAAGAGACCATCCCTCAAGACTGTGTCATAAGTGGCAGTCAGATAGATGACTACTACTCTATATAGATGTGCAAAAATGGAGATTTGATGGCAATACTGCTCATTGCCCATAATACTTTAGAAAGGTGGGAAGTATGGCCAAGAGCCTCCAAGGAAGCTTTTACACTACACTACACACATGGAAACAATCAACCAATCAAACAGTCCTTCTCAGGACTACTTGACAAAGGGTATAGGTGACTGCATCCAAATTTGCCAAATGAATATTTAGGGTATAAGCAAGGCTGAATGCAAATACTTGTCACAAATCTTACTGGCCCATAAAATAGATTTAGCTCTTGTTCATGAAACTCATCTTGATAATGAAAACCAAGCCTGTCATAGAGTAAAAATTGTGGGATATGATGTTATTGGCATCACATATCATCATACCTACAGCATAGTGAATTATGCCCGAAGCAACATTGAAAATGTGGTGCTGGCATTGACCAATGTCCACAATCACATCCACACAATCATAGTAAAAGGTAGGGAAGTGCATGTTGTCAACATTTACAAAATTCCTGCATGTTCATGGCCAACACATGTCCTATCAGCCTACCCTCATCCACAGCCACCATGGAAATTGGAGATACACTGTTAATTATAATAAGAGTGAGGCACGTTGACTGGGCTGAAGAACATGGCTTGCATCTTGTTTTCAACACTAAAGACAGAGGCATCTTCAGATCAGCAGCATGGAATAGAGAGTCCAACCCTGATTTAGCATTTGTTTCATCTGACAGGAGAAGTCAGCCCTTGCCTATATCCAGATGTGTTTTTGAGGCTTTTCCACACAGTCAGTATTGACCTGTAATCCTCAAACTAGGGATCCAAATATCAGTTATCAGGTCTTTTCCAAGACCATGCTGGAACTTTAAGAGGGCAACTCTTAACTACTGCTGATTCATTGGAGCTTTTATATCTACAGCAAAAAAGCACATTCCTCGAGGATATCAGAAAGAATATATTCCAGGCTGGAGCTACCAGAGCAAGAGGCTGTATCAAAATTTCCTCAGCAGCCAAGACACAGAAGTAGCAGATAAACTACTCCATTAACTTGATGCTGTGTGTAGACAAAAATGGACTGAAGCAACTGCAAATTTGGATTTCAGGCATTCTAGGAGGAAAGTTTGGAGCCTGTTGAAAACAAATTAGGTGTAAGCCCACCTGTGCTCCAAGGAAATCTGGAGGTAACATCAAACCAGGTAGCTGCCCAACTGGTATCCCTTTCCCAAGCTCCAAAGTATTGAGATTTTATAATCTGGATAAAAAAGAACTTCAGAGTTAGAAACACACCTGCCTTGAAGACTGCAAGCTCTCAGGGGATTTCAGTGAAGATGAGTTTTCCAAGGCACTGAAGGACATTGAGTGCGGAAAGGAACTAGGCTTTAACTGCATCCATGATGAATTCCTGATCAACAGCAGCATCCTCACTAAGAAGTGGTTTGCAAAGTTTCTCACTGGCATCATGAAAGCAGGAAGACTCCCTGGGGAATTCAAGAAAGCAAAAATAGTCGCTATTCTGAAACCTGGAAAACCAAAACATCTGGTGGAAAGTTACAGACCTGTTTCCCTTCTGAGCGCCTATTATAAACACCAAGAGAAGCTAATCCTGAATGGAATCGGTGATAGAATTAACAAACATGTCCCTATAGAGCAAGCAGGATTTAGACCCCATTGTAGTTGTGAAGATCAGGTTCTCACCTCAACAATTTTCATTGAGGCAGGATATCAGAAGTGTCTTAAGGCATTAGCAGTTTTTTGTTGATCTGACTGCCACTTATGACACAGTTTGGAGGGATGGTCTGTTGTACAAGTTTTTGCATTTTCCTCCGCAGAACATTATTTCGGTTCCTAAATAACATGCTGAACAATAGAACTTTCTGAATAATTATGGGTCAGTCAATCAGCAAGCAGAAGAAACAGAATAATAGTCCACCCCAGGGCTTGGTCCTCACGCCACTTCTTTTTGATCTATACATCTCTGATGTTTCCAAGATGATATCCAGGAAGTTTGCTTATGCCGATTACATGGCTATTGCAGTAAGGCACAAATAAACTGAAAGTACTGAGGAAATACTAACTAGGGACACTGAAATTTTGGCTAACTTCTACCATAGTTGGTGGCTTATCCCAAATCCAGGAAAAACAGAATTCTCCTGTTTCCATCTCAATAACAATCTTACCAACCGTGAACTGAATGTCTACCTTAATGGCACCCATGTACACACAAACATACCCCTAAGTTCTTTGACATTACCCTGGACAGGACCTTGAGCTATAAACACCATCTTACCAATATAGCAGTAAAAATACACACACAAAACAACATTCTCCAAAAATTATGTGGTGCAACTTGGGGTGAGTCTGCTACAACGCTTAGATGTTCAGTTTTGGGGTTGATGTATAGTACTGCAGAATATGGTACTTCAGTGTGGCTCAACACCCCCATGTCCACATACTTGATGTCTAACTCAACACAACAGTAAGAATCATCAGCCAATGTATTAAATCCACTGTGACCTATTGGCTACCCACATTGTGCCACATTACTCCCCCACATCTCCAAAGAAAAGATGCTCTTCTTCGTGAATATAGAAAGATCATTGAAAACAATGAGTTGCCCATCCACAAAGACATGTCTGATGAGGGCCTATCCAGACTAAGATTCCAACACCCAGCAATAAGATCTGCACAAATCCTGCAGTCACAAAATTTCAATCTAGGGAATGAATGGTTGCAAACATGGATGCAATTAGTTCCACCCGATATCCATAACCTGATAAACAATAACAAGAGGCCTTCAGGATTTGACTTGCCATGTAAAGTATGGAAGATGGTTAATAGAATATGAACAGGCTTTGGCAGTTATGTAGGCCTATTGTTTAAATGGGGCAAAATACGAGGCCCAAATGCGATTGTGGTGCAGCTCGCCAAATATTTTTCCATCTGTTTCAGAAATGTGAGTGTTGTGCTTTCCAGGGAGATGTGATGGAGCTCTTTGAACTCTCCCCAGCTGCAACTGAGTGGATTTAAAATCTAGATATTAGTATTTAGGGGGATTGCCCAATCAG
This sequence comes from Gekko japonicus, assembly GCF_001447785.1. Taxonomy (NCBI): domain Eukaryota; kingdom Metazoa; phylum Chordata; class Lepidosauria; order Squamata; family Gekkonidae; genus Gekko; species Gekko japonicus. The sequence continues at coordinate 274,113 of NW_015173673.1, read as the reverse complement.
TCTGCATACCCGTTGTATCAACTTGGTTACATATTTTATATTATTATATACTTCCTGAGTGTAACTCTGTCATACGATAAATAATAATAAATAACCTCTGCAAATGATATTTGGGTAGAATGGTGTGGCTTACCTTTGAATAGAGACCAGTAAGGAAACAATCCCTGATTAATGACTTTCATTTCTATCTTTGTTAACAGTTTTGGTATTCTGCTTTTTAGTGATAGGTTTATGAGTTTTGGGGGTTTGTGGCTTGGATCTACTGGGTGATTTCTGCCTATTCCCCCCTCATGCTGTTCCTGGAGGTACCCTGTCTGTGAAGAGCTCCATTTTGGGGAGAATTTTGGGCTGCTGGGGGGGGGGAGTGAGGAATAATGCTCCACTAATAGAAATCCACTCCATCTTTATTTTTAT
>NW_015173673.1:260542-273677 GCF_001447785.1 Gekko japonicus | reverse complement strand
CCATCAGCAGGAATTACCTGTGGATTCAAGCTTTTAAAACATAATTTATATGATACTTGAACATATGTACAGCATTTATACTTATGATTTATATAATAACATATCATATGATTTATTGAACTGTAAATAATGTTGTTCTATGCACACAATTTTGGTGAAGATTCTGTGAGGAAATAAAAAAGGGCATTAAAGTTCAATGCACACAAGAAAGAACCAAAAATGGCATGGGGTTTTTCATGCTGAACCAAGAGGGATGAGAAATTTGGAATCCTGAAGCAGGATTATGTGACTTTTCCTGTTTCCAAATTGCAGAAAATGGCAAGTTGATCTAACTGTTCCATGGGCAAGGCTAAGCTTCTCTCCAGAACTTCTGCTGCCTCTCCTGATATTATTGTTGTGATAATGAGTTAAAACCTGTTTACCGGTCCAGGCCAAAACAAAGGGAAGGAAAAAAACAATGTAGAAAAGCATCCATATCCTTGAATGTGTTTGCTTTGAGTACTTTCAACTTTGATTTCTCATACCTGACATGTATATCTACAACTAAAGTAAACAAGCATGGGAAAAGACAAAAAAAAAGGCCTTCAGCTTCTGCCTTGACAAAAGAGATGAACTCTGTATTTCTGATCATTGTCACTTTCAGGTATCATTATTCTGCTGTTACTTCTGCAGACAAAGATTGCTAACAATATAGCTGAAGCATATTGTACCAGCAAATGTTTCTCCCAAATGAAACATTAAGCAACTATGTTCAAATTAAATCTGCTTTTGCTTGAATGATTGATCTATACTCTCCAATTATTCTTTCAACTACTAAGTGTAGGTAGTAACTAGAACAGCCCATAGGTTACCAGGATTTTGGGTAACTCCACCATGAACATCACCACTGGTTTTGTTTACACTACTTTGCACACCAAACTTTTCTGAGAGGTGCCAACCCTCATCCGTCTACCCCAGTGTGTTACTCAAACACCTAAGAGATTGGTAGATGATCCTCAGCACCAAGGGCATCTCCTCCACAACCTACATAACTGCTGAAGCAAATAACAAGCTTTTTAAGGAATAGACTGTCAATGGCTGTCACAGCCCTCAGTACAGTGATGAACACCATCATTCTTATATAGGTGGGGTACATTGGCTCTAGCAGGTGTTTGTGGGGTACAGGAACTCTTACCCTTTATCACAGCCCTCTTCAGATCCCTTTTATCTACCAACTCATTTTTTTTTCTAGCTTCAAGGCCTCTTTAAACTTGTCTTTGCTATAAGAAGAGGCGACTTACTGGGCTGATGAAGGGATAAAGTGGGGAAATGAATCCTAATGCTCCTGTGCAAGACCACACTTTGCAGCTGCACAGCTGTGCCTTAGTATTGTTATGGGGAGGGGAATTCATTTTTCCAGACTCCAGTTTTGAGCTGTAGCCATTGATTCCTCTTATTTTCTTTTTTCCCTTTTTAAAAAACAAGGATTTCTCTCCATTTTTTTAAATTTTGGTTTAAAGATAAATCATTGTACATTTTTGTAATTTCAGCCCTTGCATATGTTTTATATTATACACTGCAGAGTGGTACTCTATTAGGAGGACAGGAAGGTTTGGGAAGACATTATCTCACTCTGAGCATTTGCAGAGGGAAATTCTGAAATTTAGCAGAACTTCCCTTCCTGTTCCTCCTCCTCTGTTTGAAAGTTTCTTTGATCAAAATGAGATTGATTTGAAATGTTCCCCAAATTTCTAAAAAAAAAAAAAGAGAGAGAGAGAGGAACAGAAATGAGTTGTTGGATTTCAGGGAGCAATTGGGTAAAGAGGAAAGAGATTTTCTCTTAACAATGCTATCGTTCATCCTCCGGACAGGAAGACGATGCCAACCACTGCACTCAAATGATGTTTGCTTCTGTTTTCAGTCAGGTCCACCACTGATTTCAGGGAGCAATTGGGTAAAGAGGAATAAAGAGATTTTCTCTTAACAATGCTATTGTTCATCCTCCGGACAGGAAGCCGATGCCAACCACTGCACTCAAATGATGCTTGCTTCTGTTTTCAGTCAGGTCCACCACCACCACCCCCACACACATACATATGCACAGCACCCTGCCCAAAACTTTGCTATAAATAGTCATCACTTGGCAAAGCAGCTGCTGCTAAATTTAAGACTATGAAGAACCCAAAGGGTGGGAGAGGGTAGAGGTGAGGACACCTGCTAGGGAAAAAATAACCAGGCCTAAAAGCAAGGTAAGACCTGCACCTGTTCCCAGCAGAGAAGGCAGGACAAGTGGGCAGGGTGTAGAAGGAGAATGGGACAACTTGTTCACTTACCCCCACCTGCCCACAGAGCTGAAAATGGCTCACAATACACATGGGCCTATAATGTGCCCCCCCCATGCAGGTTGAAAGATGGGGTAATAAAATGATTCCAACCATGCCAGATAGAGGTCATGTCCCCAGTTAGGACAACAAATTTTTACCATCTGGGTAACAACCACCAGCCTCTCTTCCAAATACGCACCTCAATGTAATCCCTACACAGCAATAGAGTTCGCTTTCACACACACTGAATAATGCCCTTTCAATCCACTTTCAAAGCACTTTGCAACTGGATTTTACTGTCTGCAAACGGTCACTGAAGTCGATTGAAACTGCATTATTTAGCATGTGTGAAAGTGCCAGCTCCTCTCACCCACTCTCAAGCTCAGCCTGTTTTCGCATGCTTGGCCTCTTTGTGTTCATGTCTTTTACTCCTCCAGGTGCTTTTGCTAAACAAACACGGCAGTCCAACATGAGTTCTTCTTTCTGTAGCAGGAGACAAAGTCTCTCCATAAGTCTTCCATTGGCCAAACACCAATACAGGTAATCCAGTGATGTCCTGTGCCACACGTGAACAAGATACCTAGTACAATGGCCTCTTTGGTTCAAGTAGAGCCATTAGAGAATGAGCTGCTTCCTGATTCTCTCCCTCCCTTCCCCAGTATGGGACTTTTAAAGATGGAGAATGGAGAAGAACAGGAATCCCTAACTTTCCCTTTCTAATGAGCACATGTGCTTGATATCTCTGTGAAAATGTGTTGCTACATGAATCCAGGGAGGAAGATCATCAGCAAAGAAAATAGAGGAGATAGTTGGTAAACTAACAAGTATCACCTCGTTTAGGTCAACAGAGACTCTTGGTAATTCTTCATGCATTCTATGGATTGTGAAATATTTCTCATGTGCTGTATATTATCTGATTAAATAAACAATTGATCACAGCACTGGCATGTTGGTAAACTAGGTTGGTGTTCTTCAGCCCAGTAGACTCAAGGCCAAATAGGAAGTTATACTTACATATTTATACTTTCGTATGTTAATCAAGTTCTTAATCCTTCTGCTCTGGTGCTTTCTTGGCATTTCCATTATCAACAGAGGAGTTTGCATCAGGAAAATCCAATTATTTGAGCCAGGAGGCTTACTAAATCCATTTTAAAATCCTTTCTCTTACAATTTATGTAATCTGCTGGACTAAACTCCTAAAACATACATTTATTTTTGTCATTTAATTGTGAAGCTAATTAGCTTGAAGAAATCCTGGATTACAAAGAGCAGAACTTTACCTCTCTGCAAAATGTTAAATATATCAGTGTGCTATGAAAAGGCATAATACATGAGATATAAACATATTTTGCAAAAACCTAGGACCCCTCAACACTGCAGTTTATACCTAAATCCCTTTCTCTCAGCCTTAAATCCTAAAAACACAGTTGATTTTATCTCTGTTCTCCACAAATATACCCTCTATGTGTGAGACAATAAATTATGAGCATTAATGCTATTCTCCAAAGTGTACAGAAGTAGTATGGTAGCCAAGTCTTTTGATTTCTGATTAGCACATCTGGTCTTTGTGGAGGAAATGGGTTACTGATGGTCAGGTTTCAGCTTTCTGGATGCTATAAAAAGAAGATAATGCACACAATATTTTGGGGGCCTTTTTTCCATCCACATTAATTTAAAATATGTTTTTCACCTTTGTTAAAGCTATTCCCATGAATTGTCTCCCCTTCCCTCACCTAAGGGATCCTTCCAACTTCCAACAGAAAGAAGAAAATTTTCCATGACAAAAATTCTTGCCTGCAGAGTGTGCTTAGGGAGATTTGATCACACTAGTGAGACTGGATTTTGTTCTCCTTTGAGAAGATCCTTTAATGGGTGGCAGTAGTTTTTAGACTAAAAAAAGAATACAAATAAAGGGAGCCAAACCCTATTTGCCGTACTTTGCTGATTTCAGCAATTTCACCCCCAGCTGTTTGGCGTCAGAGCTGGGCTTGGAGAATAATGCTGAAATTAATTAACTGAAACTGTCTTAGAACATATTCTTGAGAGTAAGCCCCACTAAATAAAATGGGACTTACTATTCAGGAAACATGCCTGGATTGCTCCCTTAATTTAATGAGGTTAGGAATCATTTCAAATTTCTTGCCTCTGCTATTTTGACCTAAAAGGCCCCATTTCATTTTCATTTGTTTCCTGTACAAATGAAAACATGATTCTTTCAGGGACTTCTGGATTTTGGGGACTCACAAGCAGGCATGTTCTATTGTAGCTCCAATGTGAGCGTCCCACAAATGTGCTGATGGGAGGTCCAAGTTGATCTTGGACCCCCCAGGCCCCCTGGAGGGGGGCTGCAGCTTGGGGTGCAAGAGGTGCCTCTCCCAAGGTGGAAGCCAAAGGATTGAGGCACCTTTTTGCCCCTAAAGGCCCTCATGGCACGAAGACAGCATGGCATCAAGAGGCGCACACCAGATAGAGCGCACAAGGATCCTAAGAAATTATCCTCTCTACATATGCAATGAATGCAAGTACAAACGTGAGTGAAGCTATGATCCAACAAACAATCAATAAAACGCTAGCAGCAAAGCTGTCCCAAATCCCCAAACAAGCAGATGGGGGAGGGGAATGCCCAATCCCAAAAAGACTGAATTTAAAGCGGGAGGCGGAAAGGGCAGTTTGAAGGAAGCAGATTATGACGGAGTGTGTGGCGGACCAGCAAGAAAGTGATAAATCACTAGACTTATGGAGAACTTTTAAACTTTTCTCTTGTATAAACAATGACGGAGCGAGTAGAATAAATGGCACCGAAAATGAAACTTACAACAGGAACGGCCAGCACATCATTGCTGGCTACCAGACTGGAAGCAACTACAGACTTTCCCAAACCAATTGCTGCAGCTTTACACCCTCTACTGGACCAGATGACCACCTTAGCAACAAGCTGTATATGTTGCAAAAGGAACTCAAAATTTCAGTGAGAAAGAAAGCAAGCAAATGTTCCTGAACCAACAGCAGAAAGTGGAAGAGGGACCTGAGTAAGTGGAGGAGAATAAAGACACAGAAGAAGAAGAAGATGGAGAAGGATGGGAAAGACTCTGGTATCAATTCGATTAGTCTGGCAAAACCCTTTGATTTTGAAGCAGAACTAGGGGTTGTTACCCCCAAAGCATTTAAAAACTAATTTGGACTTCGACAGGAGGAGAGGAAAATGTAAAATAGCTTAATTTTGATAGCCTGATGTTTATTCTTAATGCATATCTCCAAACTAATGATATTTACACTATAGCATTACCTCACATTGAACTTTATCATTCAATGTACACATTATTTGTATAACGACCATAAATCAACATATATAGAAATGTAACAAATATATTAAATAGAATTGAAACTTAACATATATATTAAAAGAACTTGCCAATCCAATTCCCTCAAGTAAGAACATAATAGAAACCAATGTTGGATCATGCCAATGGCCGTTCCAGTCCAACACTCTGCCACACAGTGGCCAAAAATACCAGGTGCCATCAGGAGGTCCACCAGTGGGGCCAGGACACTAGAAGCCCTCTCCCTGTTAACCCCCCCCCCAAGAACCAAGAATACAGAGAATTGCCCCAGACCGAGGGTTCCTACCTATACCTTGTGGCTAATAGCCACTGATGGACCTCTGCTCCATATGTTTATCGAATTCCCTCTTGAAACCGTCCATGCTTGTAGCCGCCACCACCTCCTGTGGCAGTGAATTCCATGTGTTAATCACTCTTTGGGTGAAGAAGTACTTTCTTTTATCTGTTCTAACCTGACTGCTCAGCAATTTCATTGAGTACCCACGAGTTCTTGTATTGTGAGAAAGGGAAAACAGTACTTCTTTCTCGACCTGCTCTATCCCATGCATAATCTTGTAAACCTCTATCATGTCACCCCTCAGTTGTCATTTCTCCAAGTTAAAGAGCCCCAAGCACCTAAACCTTTCTTTATAGGGAAAGTGTCCCAACCCTTTTATCATTCTAGTTGCCCTTTTCCGTACTTTTTCCAATGCTATAATATCCTTTCTGAGGTGTGGTGACCAGAATTGCACACAGTATTCCAAATGAGGTCGCACCGTCGATTTATTCAGGGGCATTATGATACTGGCTGATTCATTTTCAATTCCCTTCCTAAGAATCCCCAGCATAGCATTGGCCTTTTTTATTGCAGTCACACACTGATATTTTCAGTGAGTTATCTACTACCACTCCAAGACCTCTCTGTTGGTCAGTCTCTGCCAGTTTGGACAGCATCAACATGTATTTATAGTTAGGATTTTTGGCCCCAATGTGCATCACTTTGCACTTGGCCACATTGAACTCCATTTGTCACGTTGACATGTAACCAGCATCCTGGGCCCTGAACCCGGGCTGGTCTTTCCTGAGAGATACCCCAAAACAACCTCTGAACCTCCACAAGTGGTGCCCTCATAAAGCCAGGCTTGACTTAAACAGTGACTTTTGCTGGGAGGCTAGGAGAACCACATCTTGGCTGGGAAAACTCAGGCAAAGAGAAGCTCACCAGGCTGGCTGCACTGTGAAACATCCTCCATGCAAGCAACTCCCTCCCCTTCTCTCCTGTCAGCTCAGTCCAAAAAGGACTAGAATGGGCAAATCTCTGCTCTTGCCTCAGGCATCTTCTACTGATCAAATGGCTAGTCTTTTGTCTGTCAAATGCACAGGCAGACAGAGATGATGAGCCACTGGTTACTGTGTCTCTGTCATGAATGAAGTATGTTGCATGTTTCCAGCCCCCAACTTCTGTTTCACTTGTATGTCAGGAAATACCTTTGGAATAATCTTCTCATTCCTGTCTCCATATATTTGTCTAAGATATTTGTATTCTTACACCTATGCCAGACCTATCAAGGTAAACATTAACTCTCCATGTCTAGTGAATGGTCTCCCATTCAGGTTCATCTTGTCACACATTAAGAAACATCACCTCTTTTGTCTGGCACCTGGGAAACACCAAGCCACCCTATTGTTCCACAATGGACACTCCCAGCCCAACCATCCAGCACCTGACTATGCTATTGTGCAGCCAGACTCTGCTCCTCTGGAAGCTCATTGGTCTCATATGAATTATGCTCTGCCTGGTACCACACCTCCACAGACTCCTTATTGGTCCAGAAAATCTATTTTTCTCACCTGAGACCAGCCCCCAAGGCCTTTCATTGGTTTGCATTATTTTCCAATGTCTATATCCGTCAGAGCATATGGCCTCAGATTGTGTGTCTGCCCTGATGCCAACTGGCAGTTTACCCAAACTTTTGGTTTGGGCCATAATCTCATCTCCATGGACCTCTGCACATCTGGACAGGTTGTATCACCCTGTAACTGACCCCTCTATTTGCTATCAATCACCTCTACTTTCTTAGTTCTGTGTTGCTTGCTCTTTTTGAATGTTTAGTGTGCTTGCAATTAGGGAAATAATTTAATAAAAACTATTTATTTCACTTTTCAGATTTGGAGCCTTCCCACTGCACTGGACCTAGGTATAGGTCCCTTGTACCCTTCTGGCCTTGCCTACTGCCTAGCTAATTTCCCCAAACAACAAGGCAGGCCATTGGTGGTAACAGATACCCTCTCACCCATCCTCAACAGATCCCTTTGAGGTCAGAAAGTTCCACACCCATCTCAGGTTCCCACCCTTTCCTCTCTTATTCCCGGACCATTGTCTATCTTCTCTCTGGGATACCTGCTGCCAGTCTTGAAGAGTATTTCCTGCTAGTTCTCCTAGCACTCTTTACAGCATTGCCATTTAAAGGCTTGCACTATTTGCTGTTTTCCTTGTTTCACTCATCCTTACTAATGAGAAAATGATCTATCACAGTTTCACAACTTTGTACTTTGGAGATGGCTCTCTGACCTGTGGCTCCTACCCTTTACTGCTTTTTTGGAAAGCATCCAACTGAGAAAGCTTACAAAGAAAAGGTGAAAACATACAGTCTTCTAGCTCTGACTCTAGAATATACTAACAATGTTGTTACTAGGATAGGTTATTAACTCTTAAAAGTCTTCTATTATCTGTGTTCTCTGGTTCAGGGTTTTCTCCTCATTGTCCCTCAGCATGTGGTCAAGATGGAGTCCCAGTATAAAAGCTACCCATGGCTTGGTAAGCTGAAAATGCTCCCAGTAAGAGACCAGCAGAAGAGCACTTCTCTAATGTGACCAGAGAATTTATAATCTCCCTTTTTGGAAGTCCATCTTATCTTGAGGGGTCCTTTCTTCCTGACCCAAAAGGAAGAAATACAAACTAGCATTCAATCCCCCAGTCTCTATCCACAGGTGTGACGTTCTAGTTAAGCTGTTAGATGATAAACCTTTTGTTGCACTCTGAATAACTTCTGTTGTACACCTGAATAACTAAGCAATGTTTTGTGTTTTGGAATAAGATGACTCCTCTCCTGTGGCTTTCTTTTCACTGGTCTTTTACCAGCATTAAAGCTGCTTGAGCGAATGTAAGTACAGATCCAGTCATTGAAATATTGAGGTGAATTCTAGGGTGGAGGGAATTTTTCCACAAACCCATTTTCTTAATCATATATGAGGTACAGTGCTAGGATGGGAAGAGTTTAGCTCTCTGTAACTGTGCACCTGCTCCAATTTTGCTTAAAAATTACCCCCACTTTTTTTACACATTAATTAGTGGACTTGTGGGGAAAAAGAAGTATTGCACTGGTGCTATGCTCACAATCTGTTATGCTTTTCTTAAAAATGAAAGATGTTGAGAGATCTCTGAAACGTTATCACCATATAGTGAGATTACAGATCCTTCCTCACCACAGAGCTCTTTTCTCATTTGACTCTTCTTGCTACAGTATTGCTTACTAATACAGAGAGCGGCATGTGACCTGAATCTATAACAATGTAGTAGTAGTAGTAGTAGTAGTGGTGGTGGTGGTGGTGGAGGAGGAGGAGGAGGAGGAGACATTGGATTTATACCCCGCCCTTCACTCAGAGTCTTAGAATGGCTTACAATCTCCTTTCCCTTCCCCTACCTACAACAGACACCCTGTGAGGTAGATCCAGAGTAGTTAGCTGTGTTAATCTTTTGCTGCAAAATAGTAAAAAGCTCAGTAGCACCCTTAAGACTGCCAAACTTTATTGTAGCATAAGCTTTTGAGAATCACAGCTCTCTTTGTCAGATGTGTCAGCCAGAGATTGTGTAGTTGACACCATTGGGTCCTGTAATCATATTTTCTGAATAGATATGTGGGCAGATTTGTCATCTGGGTCTGTTGTAGGCCTGGTTCCTGTGTTGGTGACTCTATTAGATGGTTCATGGTTGTTAGTGAGAAGTCGTTTGCGGTTGGGGGGCTGTCTGCAGGCAAAGAGAGGTCTTCCACCCATGGTTTGTGAGAGAGATGGGCTGTAGATCACAGATGATACATTGGACTGGTTTGAGCTGGGAACTATAGGTGACAGAACGCCATAGATTTTTACCTATGCATCTCTAGCAGGCATAAAGTCAGAGAAAGAGAGAATGGAATATCAATATATCAAGAATATATATATATGGAATTCAAAATGTCCACTTCGTTCAACTGAGATAGTACAATGATTGGTGGGAAGTGATGAAGCTGTGTAAATAAATACTTTTAGGGATAATCTTCTTCTGGCACGGTGTAGTGGTTAGAGTGCCGGACTAAGACCTGGGACATCTGAGTTTGAATCCCTGCTCTGCCATGGAAGCTTGCTAGGTGAGCCCGGGCCTTTCACAATCTCGTCGCCTAACCTACCTCATGGGACTGATGTTGTAATTGTAAGATAGAGGAGGGGAGAATGATATGGTAATCTGCCTTGGGTCATGATGTGGGGAAAAAACAGACTATAAATTTAAAGTAATAAAATAACAAGCATATCTGGCAAGAACATATCTGGCTAACCTTTCGATGGAACACGTTGATGTCAGTGAGATTATATGTTGAGTTACCCCCTCCTTTCACTGCTCCTCCTGCTTCCTTCAATTGATACTACTGTGAAAATCAGAAATTAAAGTATAAGAAGAACAGTCATTTCCCAAGATTTTTGATATCCGTTATTTTAATTGAAGATTTCAATTAGTTTCCTTCTGAATACTCAGCCATATAAAATAGACTTCATCAGTGATATATCCTGAATAAGTATCAAGATTGAGAAGTACACCAACCTTGACCTGGATAGCCCAGGCAAACCCAGTCTCATCAGATCTTAGAAGCTAAGCAGGGCTTACCCTCAAGTATTTGGATGGAAGACCTCGAAAGAATACCAGGGCCAGAAGCTAGAGGCAGGCTATCAAGGCACTTGTCTGCAACTTGTTCTGGCCAAGAGGCTCGTGAAGACCAGCTGGGGCAGGGACCAGTCAGTGTGCTTTTCTGTCTCCCTTCAAAATATGAACCTAATTCATAAACAGAATTGTGTTGTCCTTTCTAGTGTCTCACCAGCTGTTATGCTTGGCCCATATTCTGATGTTAAGATTTTGTCTTTCTGCACATGTGTCTAGAGACAGCAGATTTCCAAATGTTTAAGTATGGAAAGCATGCACTGTGGGGGCAAGGGGGAAGCATTAAAAGAGACTTATATAGTGTATGTAAGATCCTGCAATTGTGTCAACCTGTCTTAGATGGAGAGAGAACTGTCACAACTATTGGCAGAATCCGATGATTCAGCTACTGCAAGATGAGGTTGTATGCATGTCCAAATGGAACAGAATGGCTATTTCACTAATTAATTAATTAATTTATATCCCACTTTCCTCCCCAAATGTTTTACAATGACAGAAAACACACACAACAGAAATAAAAGAAATAAACAAGGGTGCAGCCAGCAAGAAGTCACCCAACAACAATTTCCCTCCTGTACGGAAAGATCATTCCATTTGCCTATGCCCTAATCTAAATTTCAATCAAATTCTCTTTATTAGTCAGTACTTTAAACCCATTGCCTTGTACATTTGCATAAGACATGAGATACCAAATCATAACTGTCCTCTGCACAACGAATTGCATTTGACAGTTTTATAATTATCTCACATGTGGCAGATCTGAAATACAATAATTTAAAGAAAAACTGAGTAGAGATAATACAATTTTTGGAAATAAGCCAATCCAAAAGTTAGTGTGTTTGGCTTGTAACGCTGGTCTTCTCTTGAGTCAAGAATTTCATAGGATTGCACTCATGATCTCTTTGCAATTTAAGATGAATGGCAGCTGGAGTGGTTTTCAGTTAGTGACATGCTAGGGTTGTCACCTCTGGGTTAGCAAATTCCTGGAGTGGAGCCTGGGAAAGGGAGGGGCCTCAGCGGGGTATAATGGCATAGACTCATAGAGTCTGCACTCCAAAGCAGCCCTTTTCTCCAGGTGTACTTTGGAGATCAGTTGTAAATGTGGGACATCTCTGGGTCCCAACTGGATGTTGGCCACCCTATAGCACAACTGTCTGTTTAGATAGCCTCATCTGGGCCCTTTTCCCCATTTGATGCCTTGCTTAGATTACATTTCCCCCTAATTTATAGTGGGCAGGTCATATATGATTCAACCTCAGCTACTTTTCAGATATATTGTTGCTATTGTTCCCATGTAGTCAGAAACATTCATCCTGCTGGTGAATTTACAGAATAGAATTACAGTTCCCAGGCTGCAGTCTGAGCATGTACGATGTATTTGTGATCCACTCTAGAATACTTTTTTAGGAACATGAAAGTGCTTATCTTTGGGAGTACCACAGATGAAACAGCCAAGACAGAGATATTAAACATACAAGCCAAACGGCTTTCCCATCATAATCTCTTGGGTAAGCCTGGGGGGGGATCCTCTTTGATCTCCCCCCCATCAAGCAGGTGTGGGGGGGGGGGTTGTCCGGCAGTGCCTAGCAACTGGTGGGAGAGTTCGGAGGGGACAACATCAAGGGAAGTTTTTTTTTCTTTCATGCAGCCTTATGTACTTACTTCCAGTAACATGAGGGTGCATGTAAATTTTTTTCTTCTGCCCCATCTCCAAGCAGCAATGAGCAATGGGAGCTGGGAGTAGGAAATGCCCTGTTCCCACTGGGGGGTTGGCAGCCCTGGGGCAGGTGGGGGGACAAGAACCACCATTGGGAAGCAGGGCTGGGATTACTTTTTTTCCTCATAAACTTCACAAACCAAACCAGCCAAAAACAAACTTCCACTCAGACAAGGAACTAAGACTTAATTATTCATATAATACGGTCCTCTGGGTGGAGATTGTCTTTGTTTACCTTGTACTTATCTTGCCATCTATAAATGAGATAAACAATAGGAAGCCTTTTATAAATGGCAGAAAACATTATTTAGCTGTGTTTCTTGTTAAAAGAGCTATGTATTTTCTTTTGGCATTGAATTTTCCTGAAACGACTCATTTTTAAACATCTCCGCTTGTCTGAATTTTACAAGTACCACTTTTGACAGAAATAAACCACTGGTAGGGGGAAAATAGGAAAAGAAATGTTAGCTTTGACATTAACAACCTGGTTGGGGGAAAAAAAGATATCACAGCAATTTAGCTGAAATGTATTAATCAGATGCTGGGGAAGGTTGCATCAGGTAGAGAGTGCCATCATGCCTAAGCCAAATAATAATTAACTATGCCCCCTGAATTTAGGTTAGAGAAGTCATGCAGGTAATTTAAACAACAAAGCTGTTTAGAGTGTCTTTTTGGAAGGAAAACCACCAGTTTAGGGGGGAAAGGCTTTTATTTTGTAGTGGAAGCTTAGAATTTTGGAGAGGAAGATAACACTTCCAGACACTGATCTACAGCTACATTTTCTAATTCTTGATTCACCTTTCTTCATACATTCTCCATAATCCTG
>NW_015173673.1:259095-260506 GCF_001447785.1 Gekko japonicus | reverse complement strand
AAAGAGTCCCTTGGAAACAGGTCTGTTTGAGGCCCACTGGGATCATTCAAATTTGTCACCTCCAGAATCATCAATGAACTTCTAAGCAGCTGTTTGAGGCCTGTAGACATCAGAGCTCAGAAAGTGAATAGGAAGGTAAAAGTCAGAACACTTTTAGGTCACAGAAGGGATGCCTGCACCACCAAAAATACATATGGCGAAGTGAGTTAATCTAGCTCTTTATTAGCAGCTGACTGGCACAAATTTATTAACCATGTAATGAAATAACACTTCACGTAAATAAGAATTTTCAACTTTGGAGAGACAATTTGGTGTAGTGATTAAGAGTGGAAGACTCTAATCTGGAGAACCGAGTTTGATTCCCCACTCCTCCACTTGCCCCTGCTGGGTGACCTTGGGCAAGCCATAGTTCTCGTGGGCACTCCATGAAATTGCTGAGCGGTCGGGTTAGAACGGATAAAAGGAAGTACTTCTTCACCCAAAGGGTGATTAACACTTGGAATTCACTGCCACAGGAAGTGGTGGCGGTAGAGACGCCAATGTTGGATCAGGCCAAAGGCCCATCCAGTCCAACACTCTGTGTCACACAGTGGCCATAAATACCAGGTGCCATCAGGAGGTCCACCAGTGGGGCCAGGACATTAGAAGCCATCACACTGTTGACCCCCCCCAAGCACCAAGAAGACAGAGCATCACTTGCCCCAGAGCCCCTAGCTATACCTTGTGGCTAATAGCCACTGATGGACCTCTGCTCCATATGCTTATCTAATTCCCTTTTGAAGCCGTCCATGCTTGTAGCACCCACCACTTCCTGTGGCAGTGAATTCCATGTGTTAAAACCCGACTGCTCAGCAATTCCATGGAGTGCCCACAAGTTCTTGTATTGTGAGAAAGGGAGAAAAGTACTTCTTTCTCTACCTGCTCTATCCCATGCATAATCTTATAAACCTCAATCATATCTCGCCTCAGTCGTCGTTTCTCCAAGCTAAAGAGCCCTAAGCGCTTTAACCTTTCCTCATAGGGAAAGTGTTCCAACCCTTTTATCATTCGAGTTGCCCTTTTCTGCACTTTTTCCAAAGCTATAATATCCTTTTTAAGGTGTGGTGCCCAGAACTGCACACAGTATTCCAAATGAGGTCTCACCATTGATTTATATAGGGGCATTATGATATTGGCTGATCTGTTTTCAATACCCTTCCTAATAATCCCCAGCATAGCATTGGCCTTCTTTATTGCAGTCACACACTGTCTCAACATTTTCAGTGAGTTATCTACTACAACTCCAAGATCTCTCTCTTGATCAGTCTCTGCCAGTTCAGACCCCGTCAATGTGTATTTATATTTAGTATTTTTGGCTCCAATGTGCATCACCTTGCACTTGGCCACATTGAACCCCATTTGCCATGTTGAC
>NW_015173673.1:258763-258975 GCF_001447785.1 Gekko japonicus | reverse complement strand
AAGTTAAAAAGCAGTGGACCAAGTACTGATCCCTGCGGTACCCCACTGCTTACCACCCTCCACTGAGAAAATTGCCCATTTATACTCACTCTCTGTTTTCTTTTAATTAGTCAGTTTTTGAACCACAAAAGGACTTGTCCTTTTATCCCATTATTTTTGAGCTTACTTAGGAGCCTTTGATGAGGAACTTTATCAAAAGCTTTCTGGAAGTC
>NW_015173673.1:249462-256960 GCF_001447785.1 Gekko japonicus | reverse complement strand
CTTGTGAGCAAAAATTCTACTTTGTGAGCTACTGGCATGAAAGTTGTGAGCGAGTGATTTGGCTACTGCATAAATTAGTCTGCTCTGGAGCCATCCTTCCTCAGTTAAGACAAAAATGTGTTAGCCGGAGGTTAAAAACCTGTGAGCTAGCTCACACTAACTCAGCTTAGAGGGAACACTGACCATAAGTATCAAAACCTCAATCGAGGTCTGTGACATGATATACTGTGCTGATGACACGATAAACCTCCACAAGAGTAGTTTACACTGGCATATAATGGGGCAAGCCTAAGAAGTGAATTCATTCACTCTCATATAGACATGCATACACACAGAAAGTGAGTGAGTGAGGAAACTTAAGGTAACACATGAACATACATAAATACACAGTGGAAACTGGGGTGGGGGGAAGGAAGAAGAGGATTTAGTAAAATACAGCAAGAGGGAAGAGGGAAGAAGAATAAACACATATGAAAGCCAAATTGGGGGGGGGGGGGAGAGGAGGACTCCTATTGGGGGCAGTCAAGACACATAGGAGTGCGGAAGAGGGGGGGGGGGGAGAAGAGGAATACTAATGGTGGCAGGGAACAAAAATAAAGGAAAGAAGGATTTCCTGTGCCTGTTCAGCTCATGGCTTTCCTTATATCTTTGCCGGATTCCTGCTCCCCTCCCTGAAATTAGCTTGCTTTTCTTTTCAACCCTTACCCTGTTTAAACTAGCAACATTGCAGATGGGCTCTTCTTTCATCCTCAGCAGTGTCCAGGGAGAGAGGAGGCCAGTCTGCTTTGGAGAAGGAAAGACTCCTTCCCGGCAGCAGCAACAGCCCATGGCCACATCATTGGACCCCCTCCCTTGTGTGTTGTTTGGAATGGTGGCCACTTGCTAGGGCTTGCAGGGGTTGATTGGCGATCACATCCCTGGACAATCTGCAAATAGGGAACCAGCTTCTTAACTAGATTAATATTGGGGGATAAACCTTTTTGTTTGTTTGTTTGTTTGTTTTTGTTGTTTAACTGTCATGGACCATGGGTGTCCCTGATAACAAATGACTGATTTCAGGCTGAAGACGTTTCTCAAGAAGTAAGAGACTACTAAAAGACTACTTAGCTTTTAAACACAGAGAAAATATACCTACACAGGGCCACATTTGGAGAAGAAGCAGTGCACCGCTCTCTCCTGTTCCGCAGCAGATCTGCCAGGTATCACAAGATGAGTAATCAAAATGGAAACTAGAAGAGAAACTTCTAGGCCCAATTAATCGTTTAAATCCCTCTCCCCTTTTTGTTGCGTTATCCATTGCTATGGCTGTTAACACCCCTTCTCAATATTACAGAGGTTACTTCATGAGTCCCATTTCCTTTAAGAAATGAAGGTGGTGTTCCATTGGTGGTGGTTTGTGCATCTATGACGATCTCCTTTGTTGGGCAGCACTAAAACTTGATGACACCCTTTCCCCAACATTTTCTTAACAGATGATGTTTGGTGTGTGTATTTATTTTCTCAGTCTAAGCTAACCATGTATGCCCTGATTGTCCTCCATAAGAGGTGAATTCTACCACTTCACATGTTTTTACTGCACAGGAGAGTCTGTGGGGTGTAACTGTCTGCCTTTTGCAATCCTATGGGACCTTCTGAGTTCAGATTCTGGCTCCTGGATGGGCCTTCCACACTTATTGGTGACAGGGCTTTCATGGTAATTTCTCCTTCTGTCTCAGTTGACAGGCCAGTGTCTTCCCCTTGATCCTTGCCTGCTTCTGTATTTGTGGCTGGGGTTTCTTCAAGCTTCACCGGCATAATTGTGGCCAATCTGGATCTTTCACTGAAGTAAACACTGTGGCTGTGGTCACACACACTTTCCACTTTCAATCCACTTTCAGTGCACTTTCCAACTGGATTTTACTGTGTGAACTGGCAAAATGCAATTGGAAAGTGCACTGAAAGTGAATTATTTAGTGTGTGTGACCTCAGCCTGTGGCTTTCTGCCATTTAGCTTGTCTTAGGTTAGAGCATTCTGTATCTCAGCAGAGATCACTGTAGTCAACCAACTCAACCTCAATTGCGCTATCTCCCACTTTTGAATGTTTCTCACTTGGAAATCTCTCTGAACATGACTACCAGTTTTATTTTCTCCACCATCAATGGAAATGGGGGCCAAGGAATGAGCCTGTAAGGAGGTGGCAATCACAGTGGACAGGGCTCTACCACTGCCAGATTACAGATCTATATGTCGCCTCCAGCTAGTGTTGTCAAGAGAAATTCCCTTAATTTCTCTTTATCCAGTTTCTCCTTCAAATCCTTTGGGCTATCACAGGCTTTTCTGCCATTGCCCAATACCTGTTGACCCCCAGGGCCTCCCTTTCGATGGGTTCAGAACTTGGGGTCTGATATTCAATATAGATGCCACCTTAGATAGGGATCAGTTCCAGATTTTCCCCATGGGTTCAACTGCTCAAACGGTGTGGTGTATTCAAGTTAATGAGAAACTGTGTTTGTACTCAATCATTGAAACACCATGGCCCCTGCCACATGGCAGGGAAAACACTGGGCAAAGTGCAGCTTTTAAAAGCCGCACCAAAAAAGAGATGCCACGGCAGGATCCCACGATCTCCTGAGCTGCGGCGCCATTGCTCCCCGGCATGATCAGATGCCGGGGAGGAAGAGACGAATGGGAGCATGCGCAGTATGGCCGGGGGCTGGGGATGTGCCGGCGAATAGACGCGCCGGTGATCCCACGGCCGGCGGTGATGCGGCCTTTCGTAAAGAACCACCTAGGTAGGTGGTTCTTTTTTGCCGCGGGTTTTGGCCAGTAGGGGCGGATTGGGGATGGGCTGGGAACGGGTGCAGCATGATTCTCAGATGTTGCTGTGGGATCGCGCCCGTTTGCTGTGGCCCCGATCCGTCCCTCTCCCGGCCCAAAACGGCTCGTATGAACACGGCCCATGTAAAGCTTCATCCTGGGCAAGGATCCTAATCTTGCAATCCCTATTGGTAGCCCAGGCAGAGCCGACCAATCACCTACCATCAAGTTCCCTGAGAGGGAACGTCTGTGATTGGACATTATTGTTACAATCCTATTGGTTGTTATGTACAGTAAGGCGTGGCTACATTAGCCCAGGAGAGTTTAAAAGAAGCACAACTGCAGTGCTGAAGTTGTTCTGGTTGTTCTGTTCTAGTTGTGTTACGCGTTGCTCAATAAAGCTGAATCACTTGGCGAAATCTGACTCTGACTCTTTGTTAAGTAGTCGACTTAACAAATGGGATCACAACAGAGCTCCCTATTTGTCCAGCATCACCTTCCATAAACTTAGAGAAGCCTTTACAGCCCACAGATTTCAAACAATGACAACCGCCTTGTTAGTTGGCCATTATCAGCATACAGCAGTTCCTCAGTGAGTATGTGTCTGTGGAGCCCTGGAACTGGAGGATCATCCTCATTATGTCCTGTTTTGTTGCCTTTATGCAATTTCCAGGGCCAAGTTCCTTGCAGCCATTTTAGCCAGGCTAGCCTCACACTCAGCGGCAGACAAAATCATCCACCTCTTAAATGATTGTGATCATTATGTCACCTACATGATGTCACTGTATGCATTGGCTGCCAAGGAGTGCATGCAAAGCTTCTATCCTGATGTTCGGTGTGCTGTATTCTATGCTATGTCCTGGTCATGATAATTTCAACATTGTTTTTAACCTTGTTGTGTCTTTACTGTAATATTCATTACTACTTGGGCAGCTATTATTATATTGTTATGGACTTTGGCCTCGTGCAATAAAATTCTAACTACCTACCTTGAAACCCAGCAGTTTGTTTCTTTCCCTCTTTCCCCCCAAATTTTGAATCTGTTTTGAATCAATTCTATTTTGATCAAAGAGAAATCTGAAGACAGGAGTGGCAGGAAGGAATTTCACTCTGCAGATGCTCAGGCAGTCTAATCCCAAATGTTCCTATCCTCCTTCTAGACTACCACCCTGTGGTATGTAACATCAAAATAAAATAAAATGGAATAAAAATAAAAACATGCAAAGGCTGAAGGTACAAAAAGTGTAACAGAAAACAATGAAGAAAAATTACAGAGAAATGCCTATTTTGAAAAAGAATAAGAGGAATCAATGGCTATGTCTTTAAAAAAAAGAATTTGGAAAAAAATCCACTCTCCATATCACTACCTCCAGATGCTGTTTCTTCCTTTCCAGTGCCATCAAGCAGGAAGAAAAATGTCTGGGGATGTGGTGGGAATAAGATGGCAACAGTCCTCACCTTAGCTCAGGTGTGCCTAATATGATTAATGACTAGTCTGTTTTCCATCATCTTCTCTGTAACTTTCAAGGGTCCTGTGAGGCTTAATGGTTTTGGAGATGAAAAGATACCTGGCATCTAGGTTTTTTGGGGTTTTTTTTGTAATTACTGGTGGAATCTATTCACCCCCACACAGACACATTTTTTTTTACTATCCTCTTTCTCGACTTAATTGTGTTACCATTAGCCAGATAATGCCACATTGCTTATTTGGTATTTTTCATATATATTTTATTTGAGGACATAAGCAAGATCAGATCAAGAACTCATTTCCAACATTTTGTATGTTAGTTGGCAAAGTTCATTTCAGGAGCTAATAACCTTATATTTTCTTCAGGGACAGGGAACTAGCAGGAGACATAACTTATCCATACTGAGCTATTGTTTCCCTGTTTTGCTTGTTATTGAGGAATTCACTGCATAAATATTGCCTGCTAATTTTAAATACAGGAATATAATTTATTTGATTCATA
Source organism: Gekko japonicus (assembly GCF_001447785.1). Lineage (NCBI taxonomy): Eukaryota > Metazoa > Chordata > Lepidosauria > Squamata > Gekkonidae > Gekko > Gekko japonicus. The sequence goes on along the minus strand of NW_015173673.1, from coordinate 252,193 downwards.
TTGTTGTAGACTTTTAATATTACCTTGAGATGGTTCAAAACTCAAATACAGATCAAGTTTTTAGTTCCATACATCCATTTAAGTATAGGATGACTGTAATTATTCAGAGAGTGGTCTTTTCTTACTAACGGTGTTTTGAGTTTTAGTTGTCTGGATGCCTGTTAAAGGACTTTGCTATGATTTTATCTGACAAAATAGTAGGTGGTCAGACTGACAATATGAATGTTCCTTCATAATTGGGTTCCCCTAATGGTCTGAAATCTCTTTTTCCAACCTTTAGAATATGACATCCTTGAACTGGAAATGGAAAAGAGGGAAAATGTAGCTAGTTTGATTTTTAAATTTAAAGACGTTCAGCAAGAGAGCAAAAAGGGACTGGGTAGTTTAGTGAGATCGGAGGCAGCTTTAGGATTTGTGGCAGTTTATACAGTTGCTTTCTGGGGATCTTATGTCAGTTCAGTAGCTGTATGCCTATTGCAGGAGCAGGTTTGCTACCATTGTGCTCTGCTTTTATATTTGTAAGTAATATGGATATTAACAAAGACACCCAAGGTCTCTGGTCCTTTGGAATCCAAAGGAAACTAAACTGTGCATTATTCCCAGATTTCTCACTACTTCCCAAAGTGGACAACAAGTAACAATCTAGTCATGTCTACTGGGAGAAAGCAGAGAGCGAAGGAGAGAACTCCAAATGGAATATTTCTGAAGCTGGTTAATGTGAAGAAATTTGGGTTAGCCAGGGGGACAGTTCCAATGGGGTCTGATTAACATTTACCTGTAAAGATCATAAAGTAAGCCATTAAGTTTATTGCTATTTCCCCCCCATTGTTGGGTCCTCCTCCCCATCATTTGGACTTCCTTTGGGTTAATTAACCACTAAACGTTTTACAGGCCAACCAAGTGTGGAAGCCGGTAAAAAGATGAATAGCACTTATGAAGTAATTGACAAAAGGTATGTTGGGCTTTTTTGCGCAAAGGTATTTTGCATCTTAATACAGGAAGAAAGCCTCCTTTGTACTGTGGTTTGTTAGGTCATTAGTAAATTCTCAGAACTCAGCACTAGATAATGACTCAAGGCTACAATGAGCTTGCTGAGACTGGGGTAGGCAACTCCCTGCACAAAAATCTCTCCAGAGAAAACACTTAATGTTTGTGTCTTGGCATTATCAAAATACCCCCGGTGTTATCTCAGATGAATTCCCTGGCTATTTTCTTTTCTTTTGACAGCAAAGTCAGAGCTGACAAACCAAGGCAGTTCTCAAGGAAATTCAATTACTGAAATGTCTGACAGCTTGCTTTGCTGCTTCTAACTAAAGTTTTCAAAGTTACATGCTGCATATATAATAAGGTTTTCTCACTACAAAGGACCATATTTGCATTTTCTAGTGGGGAAAATCATTTTAAAGTGGTAGATTTCTAATGATAAAAGGGAAGGGAGTGAAATGCTGAAGCTCCCATTTTGAAAAGAAATAATAATAATAAAAAAAAGTCAGGTGCCTGCCAAATGAACCCAGGAAAACACCATGTTTTCTTAAAAACATAATTTACTGGCCTTCACATATAAATGCGGTGAGTGTCATTCATTCTGAAAGGTTATTTGGAAAATAATTAGCACATATTATTTATGCATGATGCTGAAGACTTAAAAAAAATGTGAAACATTTAAATGCTCCCTGTCTGCAGACTCGACTGCGATTACAGCATCATTCTTAAGGTTTGAATTTGATTATTCTTAAATCTGAGGAAACAGCAGGAAACTGAAAACATGTTCACTTCATCCAGGTCATTATTGAGTCCAATACTGTCCGCTGTGCCTTTCCAGATTGCCAAAGATTACATGATATCAGTATCATGCAAGAGACAAGAGTGGTTGCAACTCAAAGTGGACCTGACCCTTCAAACTGTGCAAAGAATTCTTAGCCTCCCAGGTTCCTCATGTCTTTCCATGGGGATACTCCACTGCTTTAATGGGAAATCCCTAAAACATTTTATTATCATAGAGGTAAACAGAAAGGCCCTCAAATGGACAGTTGTGTTAATTGTGCTCATTGCGACAGAAACCCTAAGACTTACTAAGGCCCAAGAGTGGGACCTAGAGTGGCTGGCCTGGGATCTTGGACCCCTGGAGTTTCCATTAGAATGGCCCATACATTTGCATTCCACATTGCATTCCACCATCCTAGCAGACATAATCCCTTTTGGACAAAGGACAATCCAGTTTAGACCAGACCACCTATTTGTCATGGAAGTTCAGAGCCATTACCAGATGTTCACTGTGGGTGGAGTCTACTTCATACAGCTCTGACTGGTAACAGCACTCTCAGAAATCAGAGATGGAGCCTTCTATGGGATCCACTAAAGCAGTCTGCCACTCTTAAAGAGGAGGCTGACTTAGGTCCAGTTCCATTTATCACAAATGTCTGGACAAAGATCTGGGATTTTCCCTTGTCCTCAGTTTTCAGCCTTCAGTGGAAACAGAGTCTACAGGAAGTTGGGGAGGGGTTAACAACCCTTTCAACTTCTTGTTATTGCAAGGAATTCTGCACATGCTCTGAGGAACCTGCTATAGCCTAAGCAATGTTGTTGAGCTTCACTAGTTCAACGGGGGTCCCGGTCACACGAGCGGGAAAATCCGTTGGGAAAGGGAGGTATATTAGATGTGGAGCTAAAAGAAGCACGGGAGTGCGATTTTACGCTCCCCCGCAGCTCTGTTCTCCCTCCATCGGCACCA
>NW_015173673.1:245307-249267 GCF_001447785.1 Gekko japonicus | reverse complement strand
GTAGGTACTCCATTTTCCCTAGTACCTTTTCGATCCGCATTTTCGACCAGATGCGACGGGTTTGGGGCAGGTGCGTGACGCTTGCCAGATGTTGGTGTCTGATCACGCCGGTTTGATCTGCTCTTAATCTGTCCCCTCCATGTACCTAATTCTCTGTGTGACCGGGGCCAAGGTTGCTTTTCATTTAAACCTCTCTGTGGTGTTGCTGCTGTGTTCCCTTCTCACCACCTGGGAATCCAACTACCCCTTTTCTTTTCTCTCTTTTTGTTGGGATTCTTGGTAAAAATGTATTTAAGCAGAGTAAAAATCATTAGAGTCAGCAGAGTAATGACTGAGAGACTGAGTCCATGTGTATGCAAAATACAAAAGTTTACTATAAACCTAACATGGGGAAAAGGTACATGGGATACAAAATAAGAAAAGAACTAGATCGCTACATCTTTACAGCTAGAGAGATAAAAACAGGAATGACGTCTCCTTCTCCAGCAGGACAAAAAGGCAGGAAGGAAAACCTCAATATGTTAAATAACTGATACATCGATTTTCCAATCAGAGAGTTAAGGTTCTTACAAAATTCCCGGGCTTTCTATTGTGTAAACAGATTGGATACAAACAAGACATGTGACTTCCTGGTTGTTGCTTTTTTGGCCCCCCGTAGGGGATTTTTTTAATTTGCATTTTCTATAAACTATAAACCAGGGCTCTTTCTGTAGCAGGAACTCCTTTACATGTTAGGTGACACACCCCTAATGTAGCCAATCCTCCAAGAGCTTACAGAACTCTTCTTACAGTGGCTACTGTAAGCTCTTGGAGGATTGGCTACATTAGGGGTGTGTCACCTAACATGCAAAGGAGTTCCTGCTACAAAAAGAGCCCTGCGTATAAACTATAAAACTACAACAAAAATTGGGAAGGGAACTACATACTATGGGTGAAAGTAAAGAAACCCACTAAAAACCCAAGAGATGGTGGTCATACAAGATGCTTACCAAAATTTGCTTTTAGCTCATAATTCAATTCAAGTTCATTGAATGTGGTCATCTAACAATCAATTTATGCTAATAATATAACTTTAAACACCTCTACTTCTGACTTCTTAAAAAGCAATATAAGACTTATAACAATACATTTTGAAAGCTTTCAGAGTGTGATAACATCTTATTTTTTATACTTTGATTTTCTAAAATGATAGCTTGTCTTCAAGGCAGTTGCCCCTAATTTAGAGTCTGAGTCCTTATCTGAAGATGCCACTGCTCCTTGTTCTTCGCTATCTTTGGTGCTGTCCTCTTTCTCAGCTTCAACCTCTCTGATGGACGACTATGTTGATGCAGAAATTCACGTGCCTTTTCAATAGAGTCATTTTTTTTCTTTCTTGTCCATAAATTTGAAGATTGTGCCTTCGGGGACTAACCATCTGTAGGGGATGTTTTTCTTTTGTAAAAATATCACCAAGTCTCTATATTTCTTCCTCTTCGTTCTTATTTCAAACAGAATGTCCTTTAATACTTTTATTTCTTTGTCTTTGATCTTCAAGGTAGATCAATTTGTCGCTTTGAGTATTTGATCTCTCACTTGTCTTCTAGAGAACCTTACAATCACTTCCCCAGGCAGATTATTTTTTCTTGTAAATTCTGGATATGATCTAAAGATCATATCTATTTTGCTTTGTCATTTATCCATTTTTATATCTGCCATAGGTCTTAGTGCATCACACATAGTCTGTTTCAGATTCTCAGGTTTTTCTTCAGGAACACCTTGAAATCCTAAGACATAGCATGCTCTCTTCATTTGTAGCTGTAACAGTTGAGACTCCTCCATCAGTCTCTTTTTTCCCATCACCTGCAGTTGTTTTTTAAGCTTTTTAGTGTTGGTATCCACTTCTTTTACTTCTTGTTCAGTTTTATCTGTTTTTTTGGGCTATTTCAGTCAATTGCAATTGCTGTGTGTCGAATTTACTGTGTAGTGCCGTCACTTGTCCCATCAGGGGTCACAATGCTTCCGTAAGCATCTTTTGTAGCTCTGTAGTTGTGTTCTGTCTAGGGGCAGGATTCGCTGGGCCAGCAGTTCCAGCAAGAAGCTTTGTTTTTACTTGTTTATCTTTCTCATCCTTCCTCATGGGCACCATGTTTGAGATTGTTTACTCTTTATATAAGTTATCACAGTCTCTGATTCTCCTTGCATGGCTTGGTAAGTTCTTAAATGCTTTAAATTTCAGTCTATCTTGCTTCAATAGTCCACCCCCCTTTTCATATAAACACAAAGTTTGCTTAGTTTTTCTTATCGGGCGATAGTCCCCCCCCCCTCGCTTTTAAAGCGTAGGTTTCCACTTAACTTTTTGGTGGTTCTTGCTTAAACTCCAACTCACATTTCAACAATAAATCTGCTTTTCTTTGCAAATCGCTCGGCCACCAAACACTTGTTTCGGTGTGCGCTTTTAATTCCCATTCGGGACCCTCCACGGCGGGACCTTCGGAGCATTGAGAAAGCCCCCCTTCGCCGACTGAGTCACCGGAGGAAGAGCCTTCTAGTGCCCCATGGCTAGGAGCCTACTGCAGAGGCTCTGGGGGTGGCACAGTCAATTGCACCCCCTCCTCACCACGGGCTCTGCCAGTCCTCTCCCGGAGGATCGGGAGATGCGACCGCCATGGCAAATGCCAAAACTGGAAGTCTGTCATGTGACTTCCTGTTGACCATTACAAAACAACATTAACTCTGAAAATACTGAAGTGTTTTAAACTTGTTATACCCAACAATATAATAAACTTAAAAAAAAATAAAATCTTTTTTTTTGGCTTTACTTAGTACAAGTTATTTCTCAGGGATATTTTTCTTAATTTCTTCCCTACTTGCTAGACTGCATGGACGCTACCAAGTTGGTTATAAGGTATTTTCTAGTGTTTCTACCCTGTCACTTCATCACTGCTCTAGTACGGTGCTGGAAGAATACCTTCTCAATGGGTCAGTCTAGATGTTCTCAGGAGGTTCTGAGTGGTGGTGATGTGTTAACAGGGTGTTTGCCAGGTAATTTTTGGTCTAAGTGAGATTCCTGCCAAGGATAGACACCATTTCCGCCTTCCTACCGTAACACTCAAGTTTATAATTATTTTAATCCATCCTGTATTAATGTCACTAATTCTTACAGAATATTTCAGTTCAGGATAGATGAAAGCTGTTCAGAAGAAGTTAAAATTTTATGAGTTTACTCGCATGGCCCTTCTGCAGCTTGGGTTTTGGGAAGCAAAGATAATAATTAAACAAACAACTTTGTACAGGTGTGTGCGCACACACACATGTTGCTACCGATCGCAGCTTGCAATGCCACCGTCAGTGGATTCTACAGTGCATTCCGTACATTCAACATGTTCCCCCATATTATGAGACTAGCAGTAAAGCCCGTTGTGAAAGCAATACAACGGGATCTAGAAAGAGGCTCTGGGGCAGTGCTCTGGCTTTGGGCAAACAGTGTCAATTTGCTCTGGTGACCTCAGCAGGGTATAATGACAGAGTCCTCTGTTTTCTCCAGAGGAACTGATCTCTGCTACCTGAAGAGCAGTTGTAATTGTGAGTGATCTGTAGCCCTCACCTGCAGATTGGCAGCAATTATTACCCAGGACAAAATGGCTGGTTTGGAGGGTGTAGTCTATTGCATTCTACCTGTCTGAGGTCCCACCTCTCTGCAAACCCCACCCTCTCCATGCTCCAGGAGGCAGAAGCCTCCGGTCGCCCGCTCCCTTCCCCTCCCCCACCACCGACTCCTGGGCCGGCAACTGGGTCCCTTCCCCCCCACTCACTCCACTCCTACCATTATCTGCCCCTTTGACTTCAGCTGACTTCTGCCCTCCCTTCTGCAGAGCAGTTGTAATACTGAGTGCTCTCCAGCCCTCACCTGGAGATTGGCAACAATGGTTCCCTATGTGAGACTGACTGGTTTGGAGGGTGGAGTCTATGGCAGTGTACCTG
>NW_015173673.1:245016-245181 GCF_001447785.1 Gekko japonicus | reverse complement strand
CCAAGCTTAGTTGCCTACCAACAGGCACTGAGGGGAATGTAGGGTTGCCAGCTCTAAGGAGGGAAATACCTGGAGGTTTGGGGGGGTGGATTCTGTAGAGGGTCGGGTGACGGAGGCATCGGCCTTCTGTCGCCCGCCTTGCCCACCCAATCTCGGCCCAGGCGA
>NW_015173673.1:153798-243651 GCF_001447785.1 Gekko japonicus | reverse complement strand
AGGGGGTTGAAGAGAATGGTTTGATGGCTGCTGGGCCAAGATTGGCATAAATAGTTCCCCAGGAGCCCCATCGTAAATTAGCACCAAAGCTTTAAGATCTCTCCAGCTCTCACCTGGAGACTGGCAACAGCTTGTCTGGAGTGTGGGCAGTATGGCATTGTATCTGTCTGAGGTCCCCCTCTTCCTCCTCCTCCTCAGACCCCACCCTCAGCAGGCTTCAGCCCTAAAATATCCTGGAAGTTTCCAACCTGGAGTTGGCAACCCGATGTCCTTTCCTGGCAATGATCAGCCAACCTTTATCTGCCTCTCTTTCTTAAGTTTTACAAACCTCCCCCCCCCACAGCCTCTGTCTAGGGAAAGGGAAGCTGACATCATTCTCCTCTCCCCTATGAGGTATGATGCAACTGAAAATCCCAACTGCCTTGCGGGGGGGGGGTGAGTTTGAGGTGTGGAATAGAGTGTTGTCCAATCAGCTTCCATATGCAAATAACCTTGGATGGAAAGGGCAGCTGACATCATTCTCCTCTCCCCTATGAGGTAATGTTATGCAACTGAAAATCCCAACTGCCTTGCGGGGGGGTGAGTTTGAGGTGTGGAATAGAGTGTTGTCCAATCAGCTTCCATATGCAAATAACCTTGGAACGCTGGGCGGGACTGCACAAAGCAGCCAGTCAACCCAGCCAGTGTTACTGAGTGGCAGTTTTTCCGGCCTAACACTAAAGGGGTGAAATTTAGAATGTTCATATAGAATGTTCTTATTCAATTATATATAAGGAGAGATTATATGCCTCTTTCCCATTTTTCACAGTGGCCAATAAGATAGCAGAGAATCACCCAGTGCTCAGCAATATGGAAAACAGGGCATTGCAGCTGCTTGTCAATTTCAGAAAAAGTCTGGTCAGTTTCAACAATGGGGCTTTCCCCCTTTGCCTGCGTTCCTTTCTGTTTCCTTTCATTTAACAAACTTTCCTCCCCAAATGTCATTGACAAGTATCTGGCCTTTTATATTCATGGCCATTGTATTTCTTGGGTTGTTCCATCATCCTGGTTTTTTTACCCTTTTTCTACCATAATAGTGGCTTTCTCTCATTACCTCTAAAGCACAAGCATTGGATAGTATTTTGCTTCATGGCTTGTTAAAAGTAATCTGAAGATAGTGCCATTGTCTAAACCAAAGACAAGTGCCAATAAATCATTTAGCCTCTTTGCAGTTTTCTTGTCCTCTTTGATTGTACCCTGGTGAGATAGAAAACCTACAGAACTGCCCATGGAATTTTTTTGATACGCCTCACTATTTCATCTTTTATTTTCCTTTCAACTTCCTTAATCTTAGCTGTGAAATATAGTTTCAGAGTAAGGGGGGGGGACTCTGTTTAGGGATAACGTTTTAACAAGACTCCCCCCCTTTATATTTCTCTTCATGGCCTTTATAGATGCCTGTACCATTAGTCTGATATGTCTTTTAAATTTTGTTTTTTTTGTTTTTAATCCATCCCAGTAACTTTTCTCAAGAAAGTGGTTATTACTTTATGCAGAGCTTTGCACTAATGAACACTGAACTTCCATTTTATTGCTTACTCACTCAGTTTTGAGAAGGACTTCTGTACTTGGTCTCAGGCTGCTTTGGAAATTAATTGTCTCAAATCCTTTTTTTTCATCATCTGCACATCTTGCCAGTTCACTGTTCAGCCATTTTCCAGATCATAAATGCAAATATTAAAATGGAACTTGTCCCAGAACAGATCATTGAAAACTACTCCCCCCCCCATTCATCCCTCACCAGTAAAATCTGAACTGGCATTGTGCTACACTCCATATCTTACCTTTAGTTTTTCCTCCATGAAAGAAATCCTTCTCTCCTCTTAGAAATGCTAAGATTGCTTAGAAGATTCTGCTGAGAGAATGTTGTAAAGATTTTCTTTTTCTAAAAGAACAGACACAGTCTATAGAAAGTTGATGTTTTTTGTAAGTAGGGTTGACCCAGGTGCTGAGGCAATGACTATGGTTTTTGATAGGACCAGGGCAACAAGGCATTATTAAAGGGTTGTGACTAGTGTGCTGATATTGTACTCGTCTGCTCCACTGTTCTCTAACTCCACTGGCCATGAAACAGATTTTTTTTTTTGCCTGCTTGCTATGCTGATCCTTAATTGTGCTTTATTGTTATAGATCTCATCAGACATTATGGGCCCTTTCACATTGTCTTTTTAACCTGGTTGTTACTTGTTGCTGCCCCGATTCCACGTTAAGTGATCAGCAGTACACTTGATTTTTACAGAATGCACTGGCAATGGTGGTGGTGGTAGGGAGGTGGCACTTTCAGATGCACCACAGCACTCTGCAGAGAATCAGAAGTGCACAGAATACATGAAAGCAATAGAAAAGAGGTTTTTTTGGGGGGGGAGGAGCTCAACCCTGATTTACGAACAGGACACATGTAGCTGTGTGTGAAAAGGTTAAAAAAAAAAAAAACCTGTTAGCAACCAGCAGCAAAAATGGTTTACAAAGACTGTGTGAAAGGGCCCTATCACTGCACGTAGCGGGCACCTGCCAAATGAGCATATCAGGAGCATGTGCTACCCATGATCCTCCTGCTACAAGCAGTTGGGGCAACACATAGATTTAGCAGGCAGGTGCCACTTCTGTGTGTGAATACAAAAACCTGATTTTCTCTGGGTCGTACTTCATGGGTACTGGAATTGAAAATCCCAGAGGTCATTTCGGGGGGGATCACGGGGGATCGCAGTTCCCCCAGGTGAGGTACGGGGGTGGGGCACATGACGAAGCCCCGCCCCCTGCTTCCGACCACCCCGCTTCCAGCCCTCATTCAGCCAGGAGGAGGCAGGAGAAGAGGGAGGGTAAGTTGCTTCCTCCCTGCCTCTACACACCCCTGCCTGCCTGGGGCCAGGGAGGGCCTTCACGGGGCTTCCTTGCACTCCCGCCAGCCTTGCAGGTCCACCACCGGGCCCCTAATGGGGCTCGACAGTGGAGCTGCAAGGCCGGCGGTGGCGGCCGGGACCGTTGGGGGCAGGGTGTGTGGCCTTAATTATGACACACTTCTGGTGATGTCAGGGGGTGTGACCTTATGACACACTTCCGGTGATGTCAGGGTGTGTGGCATATGCTAATGAGTTATGCTAATGAGTTCCCCTAGCTCTTTTTCTACGAAACGACCCCTGGAAAATCCCTTTCAGACCACATGGTGACTGCACATATTAGTAGGATATCCATGTTCTTCCTAGCCTTCCAGCATGCACAATTGTAAGTCTGGGGAAAAGCTCATGTTAGAGCAATATGCAATATCTCTGGATCTAGGAATCCTACTTAATGTCATGTTCATTCTCACTTCTCTACAGTGGTTCAATAGATGCACCATTTTTCATGACAGGATTTGTGTTGACATAGATACTGCCTGTAGTTTACTGGGCCATCTTGGGACAGTGACACACTCTCTGTCTAACCTACCTCAGAGAGCTGTTGTAACAGTAAAACAGAGGAGAGGAGAACAATGTAAGCTTCTTTTGGTTCCCACTGGGGAACAAAGTGAGATATAAATTAAGTAAATAAATACAAAAAATGCTCCAAGTAATGTAGTCACTTGGTTGTGGTTTCCAATATCACTCGGTTTTGAAATAAAATGATACAGCTTTAGATGTCATCTGGTTTTCATTCATTATAGTTATTGTGAATACAGTACCCTAGATCTTTAAGGACAGGAAAAGGGATTTTAAATGTAGTTTGGCTGGGATAGTTCTGAAGCTTCCATGCAAAAATGTTTTATTTGTTCACTATGAGTAAGGCCCGTTGTGGGAAGAAATATAACGAGCTCTAGAAGGAAGCTCCAGGTGAGTGTCCTGGCTGTGGCTGGTGGGGTGTCAGAGGGAAGGGGGAAATAGAGGGAGGCAAACCATGTTTATTTCCTTCTGCTTAGCTATAAGACAGGGTTGTCTCAAGTCATTTTGCTGCCCCAAGTGGGTAGTATGGGAGGACAGCCTCATGGTAACAGGTATGGTTCCCTCCACCCCTGACTTATGTTGATTTGGGGTTATGCAGTGGCAGCTAAGGTAGAAAAGCACCTCCTCCTATGCCATGTCTTCTGGGTTCCAAGGGTCTGGAAAGTGGTTCCATAGCCAATTACACGGTAGCCAACTCTGGGTTGGGAAATACCTGTAGATTTGAGGGGTAGAGCCTAGGGAGGGCAGGGTTTGGGGTGTGGAGTGACCTCAGCAGGGTACAATTCCAGAGAGTCCATTGCACAAAGCAGCCATTTTCTCCAGGAGAACGGATTTTGGAGATCTCCAGGTGCCGCCTGGAGGCTGGCAATACTAAGGGGAGGGCCAGACCTGTAGATCTGAGGGGTAGAGCCTGGGGAGGGCAGGGTTTGGAGGTGTGGAGGGACTTTAACAGGGTATAATGCCATAGGTGCAACTGGACCCAAACTTTGTTATATGAAGAATGTATATTCTCCCTCTGCAGAGACCTGCTTGAGGTCTACTCCAGGCGTCTGGTCGGGGAAGCGCTGGTAGCCCGTCGCAGCCAGCGCCGTTCCCCATCCCACGCATGCGCACAACTGTGCTACTGCCGGTTTGCTGCACAACATTTGATCAGCTGCCAGAGCATAGAGCCGTGGGGGCACGTCAGATTGCACTCCCGCGGTTCTTTTTGCTCCGGCTCTAATTTGCCTCCTTTTGGCAGTGGATCATCCCGCTCGTTTGACCGGGATCAAGGATGATCAGGGGCCTGGGGACCAAGCCCTACGAGAAAAGTAGGGTTGCCAAGTCTGGCCCACAAGCCGGCGGTGGACTTACAAGGAGGCTCGAAGAGAGGGGAGGGAAGAAGCGTGACGTTCCTATGCCCCCTCCAGGTGACGTACACGTCAGGGATGTCAGTGACGTGCCTACATCACCCGAAAGTGACATACACATATTGGTGACATCGTGGGGGCTACACTCTGTTTTGGGGGCAAAACTCTATGGTTTGAAGCTAATTCTACCATAGAGTTTTGTCCAGAGTGTCACCAGATGTTAGGCACTTTTATGTAGTGGCCCATCACTTGTGGCCCCTCATGGATCACTGCCTTGTCGTGGCGAGGGGGCTTGCGCAGTTCAATGAAGCTGTGGGCTATGCCGTGAAGGGCCACCCAAGACGGACAGGCCACAGCAGAGAACTCAGACCAAGCGTGATCCACCTGGAGAAGGAAATGGCAACCCACTCCAGTATTTTTGCCAAGAAAACCCCATGGACAGTATCAAAAGGCTAAAAGATATGACGCCGGAAGATGAGCCCCTCAGGTCGGAAGGTGTCCAATATGCTACTGAGGAAGAGCAGAGGACAAGTACAAGTAACCCCAGAAAGAGTGAAGCGGCTGGGCCAAAGCCGAAAGGACGCTCAGTTGTGGATGTGTCTGATGGTGAAAGGAAAGTCCGATGCTGCAAAGAACAATACTGCATAGGAACCTGGAATGTAAGATCTATGAATCAAGGTAAGCTTGACGTGGTCAAAAATGAGATGGCAAGACTGAACATCGATATCCTAGGAATCAGTGAACTAAAGTGGACAGGAATGGGCGAATTTAACTCAGAAGACCATTATATCTACTACTGTGGCCAGGAATCTCGTAGAAAAAATGGTGTGGCCTTTATAGTCAACAAGAGAGTGCAAAAGGCAGTACTGGGATACAATCTCAAAAATGACAGAATGATTTCTGTCCGATTCCAAGGCAAACCATTCAACATCACAGTAATTCAAGTGTATGCCCCAACCACTGATGCAGAAGAGGCTGAAGTGGACCGGTTCTATGAAGACCTACAACACCTCCTAGAACTAACACCAAAAAATGATGTCCTCATCATCATAGGGGACTGGAATGCTAAAGTAGGAAGTCAAAAGGTAACTGGAATAACAGACAAGTTTGGCCTTGGAAAGCAAAATGAAGCAGGGCAAAGGTTAACAGAGTTTTGTCAAGAGAACACACTGGTCATAGCGAACACCCTTTTCCAACAACCTAAGAGGCGACTCTACACATGGACATCACCAGATGGGCAACACCGAAATCAGATTGACTATATAATTTGCAGTCAAAGATGGAGAAGCTCTATCCAGTCAGTAAAAACAAGACCTGGAGCTGACTGTGGTTCAGATCATGAGCTACTCATTGCAAAATTCAGACTTAAACTGAAGAAAATTGGGAAAACCACGAGGCCATTCAGGTTTGACCTAGATCGCATCCCTGATGAATATACAGTAGAGGTGAAGAATAGATTCAAGGGTCTGGATTTGATAGATAGAGTGCCTGAAGAACTATGGACAGAGGTTCGTGACATCGTACAGGAGGCAGCAATCACCACCATCCCAAAGAAAAAGAAATGTAAGAAAGCAAAGTGGCTTTCTGATGAGGCTTTACAAATAGCAGAGGAAAGAAGGAAAGCGAAAGGCAAAGGCGAAAAGGAAAGATTTACCCAACTGAACGCAGATTTCCAGAGAACAGCAAGGAGAGATAAGGAGGCCTTCCTGAATGAACAGTGCAAAGTAATAGAAGAAAACAATAGAATGGGAAGGACTAGAGATCTCTTCAAGAAAGTTGGAGAAATCAAGGGAGCGTTCCATGCAAAGCTGGCCATGATAAAGGACAAAAACGGTAGGGACCTAACAGAAGCAGAAGAGATTAGGAAAAGATGGCAAGAATACACAGAAGAACTATACAAGAAAGACCTCGATGTCCTTGACAACCACGACGGTATAATCACTGACCTCGAGCCAGACATCCTGGAATGTGAAGTTAAATGGGCCTTAGAAAGCATTACTAACAACAAAGCTAGTGGAGGTGATGGTATTCCAGCTGAGCTATTCAAAGTCTTAGAAGATGATGCTGTTAAAGTTCTGCACTCCATTTGCCAGCAAATTTGGAAAACGCAACAGTGGCCACAGGATTGGAAAAGGTCAGTATACATTCCAATCCCAAAGAAGGGCAATGCCAAGGAATGTTCAAACTATCGCACAATTGCACTCATATCACACGCTAGCAAGGTCATGCTCAAGATCCTACAAGCTAGGCTTCAACAGTACGTGGATAGAGAACTACCAGAAGTACAAGCTGGGTTTCGAAGAGGTAGAGGAACTAGAGATCAAATTGCCAACATTCGCTGGATTATGGAGAAAGCAAGAGAGTACCAGAAAAATATCTACTTCTGCTTCATTGACTATGCTAAAGCCTTTGACTGTGTGGATCACAACAAACTATGGCAGGTCCTTAAAGAGATGGGAGTACCAGACCACCTCACATGTCTCTTGAGAAACCTGTATAAGGGCCAAGAAGCGACAGTTAGAACCGGATATGGAACAACTGATTGGTTCAGCATAGGAAAAGGAGTACGACAAGGATGTATATTGTCGCCTTGCTTATTTAATATATATGCAGAGTACATCATGCGAAATGCTGGCCTGGATGAATCACAAGCGGGAATTAAGATTGCTGGGGAAAAGATCAACAACCTCAGATATGCAGACGATACCACTCTAATGGCAGAAAGTGAAGAGGACCTAAAGAGCCTCTTGCTCAGGGTAAAAGAGGAGAGCGCAAAAGTGGGCTTGAAGCTCAACATCAAAAAAACTAAGATCATGGCATCCGGCCCCATCACTCCTTGGCAAATAGAAGGGGAAGCTGTGGAAGTAGTGACAGACTTCACGTTCCTGGGATCCCAGATCACCGCAGACTGTGACTGCAGCCATGAAATTAAAAGACGCCTGCTCCTTGGGAGGAAAGCGATGGCGAACCTAAACAGCATGATAAAAAGTAGAGACATCACCCTGCCAACAAAAGTCCGCATGGTCAAAGCAATGGTATTCCCAGTAGTCATGTATGGCTGTGAGAGTTGGACTATAAGGAAGGCCGAGCGCCGAAGAATAGATTCTTTTGAACTATGGTGCTGGAGGAGACTCTTGAGAGTCCCTTGGACTGCAAGAAGAACAAATCAGTCAATCCTCAAAGAAATCAACCCTGACTGTTCCCTGGAAGGCCAGATAATGAAACTGAAGCTCAAATACTTTGGCCACCAAATGAGAAGGGAGCACTCACTGGAAAAGACCCTGATGCTGGGAAAGATTGAAGGTCAAAGAAGACGGGGACGGCAAAGGATGAGATGGTTAGACAGTGTCAGCGATGCAACGAACATGAAATTGAGCCAACTTCGGAGGACAGCGGAAGACAGGAGAGCCTGGCGGGAGATTGTCCATGGGGTCGCGAAGAGTCGGACTCGACTGTGCGACTGAACAACAACAATGCCATAGGTGCAACTGGACTCAAACTTTGTTATATGAAGAATGTATATGCTCCCTCTGCAGAGACCTGCTTGAGGTCTTAGAACTGGTTAGGCTATAACTTGGGATGACAGAAATAGTGTGAGTTACTAGAACATAGGTCGAGAGACATGGGGAGTGGTACTTCAGGAAGAAGGAGCTTCCTAATACAAATCATTTGTTTGAGTGATGGGGTGGGTTATGGAGGTGTTGAGAACCATCAACCAAATGCTTAGTTGTTTGAGCAGTTTGTTGGGTAAAGGGGTGAGGCATGGTACCTCTTGGCACAATTATTGTGTGTTATAGAGAAAACTAGTGGCAATGCTGACCATGTTTGGAGCCAGGATGGAGTTCCTCGCAAATGTTGGTAATCAATGGACTGCAGTGTGCAGTTAAGTGTCAGAGTAGAATTCTGCTATTTAATAAAACCTAGTTTATCAGACAGTGGTTTCTTATGTCTTCTTTGTTTAGGTTCAGGGATTCTGATGTAACCAGATCAAAAGCATAATTTCAGCTATCAAAAGCGTGTCCTATTGTTTACTGTTTGGTATTTACACTCTGCTTGGTTTTGGTATTTTTCATGTAGTATTAAAAATTTTAATAATAAAAAAGTGTGTCCTATTAAATTCTTCCATTGCTGTTCTGGACTTCAACTATCTCACCCACAGCAATAAGTCCTAAGACCTCACATGTACATTGCTAAAACAGTGCCCCAAACAACTTCTATGTGATGTGCAGTAGTGTGTGTGTGTGTGTATAAAACCAAACAAAAACAATATGCACTAGGGATGCCACAAATATCACAGCAGACACATTCAGCAGTCAAATGTTGTGTGCTGCTTGACTGTGTGATGATCGGGCTTACACTGATCATTGGGCCTGTTCCATTTGGCACTGCATAATTTGAATAGCTGCCAAACGAGTTTGCTTCAGTTTTTTGCAAAACTGTGCATACATGAAAAGGCTTCCACTCCAAGCAGATCTGCAGTCATTTCCATTGCTAAGGACTACTTTGATAAATATGAAACAGTAGGATTTTTTAAAAAATAGCATTTATTTATGACTGATTTATATGAAATGTGACTGATTTCACTGTCTGTTTTCAATGATTGCCTGATGAACTGAGCAGAAGCATAGCAAGATGGGGGGAAGTAGCACTCTGTTGGGCTGGGTGAAAATGGGCTGATGAGAACAGTCAGTTTTGCTGTACTGAACTGTTAGAAAGTCTTCTAGTGCTAAATGACCATGAATAGGCCAACAAACAGACATAGAGTCCATTGAAAAATTGTCTCAGTGCCCTGACCTGGATAGTCCAGACAAGCCTGATCTCGACAGATCTTGGAAGATAATCAGGGTCGACTCTGGCAAGTACTTGGGTGGGAGACCTCCTTGAAATACAAGCCTGATCTCGACAGATCTTGGAAGCTAAGCAGGGTCGACTCTGGCAAGTACTTGGATGGGAGACCTCCTTGAAATACCAGAGGTGGGAGGTGGGGGCAGGCTTTATTCAGCCACCTCTTTGAATATCCTTCAAGCCCCCAGTAGAGGTCAGTCACTAGAGGTTACCATGACTTCCATGTGCACACACTCACATACACACACACACAGAATATCAAAAAGAAAAGTTGTCTCCATCTGAAATTGGCAAACAGTATATGAGCAAAACTGATGGGTTGTTTGAGCATCCGTAATCCTCACATATGTTCATATCAAATTTAGGAGAGCCCCCCATGTTATCTCAATGTGTGCATACCCATCAACAGCACAGAGCAGGAAAAGGTGAAAATGAAGTATATTTGGCCAGTCTGCATAGGCTCCAATTCTAGAATTATTTTTAGGAATTTCCTTCAATTAGACCATAATTAAGGATGGAGTGCAACACAGAGCAAAATTGCAGACCAATAAAGAAATATAATGGTAGAAATCTTCTCATCACATGAATACCGATGAAGCTGTGTTATACTGAATCAGAACCTTGGTCCATTAAGGTCAGTATTGTCTTCTTAGACTCGTAGTAGCTCTCCAGGGTCTCAAGCAGAGGCCTTTCACAGCACCTCCTACATGATCTCTTTTGCTGGAAATGCCAGGGATTGAACCTCAGACCTTCTGCATGCAAAGCAAAAGCTCTTCAACTGAACTACAACCACCCCTATCCCATTCCTAGTGTATGATGGAAATATGTGCTCTGTGGTCTGCTCCTGAATCATATAAATGGAATTACCACATGGGGAATGGTATCAATCAGAGAATAGTCTTCCTAGTTCTCTGACATGATAATGCACATCCAGTTCTTTGGTTCTTAGGGTCCCACTATCTTCAAATCAGAATGAGGCACAAATCATTCAGCTTCTTCTCTGTTACATTTTCCTCTCTATGAGGTAAATGGCAGTTTGATTTTGTGTGTATGTGTGTGGGGGGGGAATCAAATGAAGGTTTTTACTTGGTTTTTTACCAAGCAGTAGAAACAGAAAAGCCTGTCATAATAAACCCTTCAGAAATATTTGCAAATCCCACAGAATTCAAGCATAGAAGAGTGGCTCCAGACAGTTTTTCTCATTATGGTTGTGTCTTTAGAATTATGTTTGAGCTCTCAGTTTCCAGAGTCTAGTAGTGTGTGGCAGAGTCTGAAAAACTCAATGGAATAGAAAAAGACACATTATTACATAAGAAGGGGGGAAACTACATTCAAAAACCAGAACACAATTGGAGTTGGGATACAAAACATACACAGAAACTAAACAATTTCCTGTAGGGACGTTAAATAATACCCAGATCTTGTGGTAGGAGGACTGTTTCTCTTATTTGTGTTTATTGTCCGTCTTGGACCCTAATCACAAAGTTTCCCTTTTTACGGTCAGAGGCAGAAAGTCATTCCAGTGAGAAAAAGGGGTTCTTGGAAAGTGATTAATAGGTGAATTAGGGGTTTGGGCCTGCCATTTGCCCCTCCATTGTGACCACTCCTACTGCTAGAGGGCCTACTACACCTCAGTGAGAAGAGGGGCGGGGGCTGGGTCAGATATAAAATTTTAGGGCTATGGGAGTTGGGTGGCAGGTGGCAAATTTTCCATTTGGGTGGTTTCCACTTGAACAGACAGAAAATTTTTCAATAAATAACTGTGAATCTGGCGGCTTGGAATGAACTTACGTAGCTGTGGGGAGTGCAACTCATAGCCATAAGTAAACTTGTAGATAAAGCATCTGCTCAGGTAGAACAAGAGGGAATGAAGAAAAGTGAATGTGAGTATGGGTGCTTTCACACATACTAAATAATGCACTTTCAATCCATTTTCAATGCACTTTGCAACTGGATTTTACTGTGTGAAATGGCAAGTTTGGTGTAGTTAGGAGCATGGACTCTAATCTGGGAGAACCGGGTTTCATTTCCCACTCCTCCACATGCAGCTGCTGGTGACCTTGGGTCAGTTACAAGTTCTTTCAGAGCTGTTATTTCAGGAGCAGTCCTCAAAAGAGCTCTCTCAGCCCCACCTACCTCACTGGGTGTCTGTTGTGGGGAGGGGAAGGGAAAGGAGATTGTAAGCCACTCTGAGACTCCTTTGGGTAGTGGTGGGGTATAAATTCAATTTTCTCTTCTATTTCGTCTTCAAAATCCACTTGCAAACGGTTGCTGAAGTGGATTGAAACAGCATTATTTAGCATGTGTGAAAATGCCATATAAGTGGCCTGAAGATCAAGGCTAGAAGACAGCAGTGGAGAAGACCACCCTCTGGAAAGTCCCTGCATGAGCTATGGCTGGTACTTTGCCTGGTCAGGCCTGGCCTGGCCAAGCTGGACTGGCGGCTCCAGCACCATTTATCAGTAAGGCTGCACCCATGAATAGGGGAGGGGAGGAAAGCCTCCATGTTATCAACTCTTTCCTTATCTGTCTGGTCTCTGTGAACTATAAATCAAAAACTAAGGTGCAAGAGTAATGAAGAAATGCTAATAATATGACATTACATTTTTAGCTTGGATTAGTTATAATGATATGAACAGATAACTTCTTTGGCTTATCCTTTATTAAGTTACTATCCAAGCTGCCCTCTCTCTTCTTCTGCAGTCAAATGTATCTCAGCATTCCTGAACAGTGGCTTGATATATTTAAGGGCACTGGGAGCTCCATGAATGAGATACAGTGTTGTGGTGCTTTTTTCCCCTTATAACAAACAAACAAAAACCTTGGAGGGCAAAACCCTCATCTGAAGTGGGACTATAGCAGTCCTGATTTGAACTAAGGCCCAGCACACCTATTTTCTAATCAAGGGGATAATGCCTAGACTTTCATTCCTTTCAGTCCCAACCAATGTTCCCTCTAAGCTGTGGAGTCCTGTGAGCAAAAATTCTACTTGGTGAGCTACTGGCATTAAAGTTGTGAGCGAGCGATTTGGCTACTGCATAAACCAGTTTGCTCTGGAGCCCTCCTTCCTGAGCAAAGACAAGAATGTGTGAGCCGGAGGTTAAAAAACACTAGCTCACGCTAACTCAGCTTAAAGGGGACACTGGTCCCAACATCATGTGCATGTTTGCACCTGTTATCTTCCTCCCCATGACATTTCATCTCCAAGCAAACAATAGTATCAGGAAGTTTATTAATGCTGTCAAGCCCCCTGTCTGGCCTGAGGATCTTCCACCATGAGTTCCCATTCCCCATGGCCTCCTGGAGCAGTGGCAGGAGAATTTTTTTAAAATTAAAATATATTGATAAAAATTTACCAGTGTTGCCTACATGATGAGTTCACTTATGAGGAACACTCAGAAGTGACTGCAGTAGCTCTAGGAATCACTGGAATCCCAAGAGCTACAGTCATCACTTCTGAGCATTCCACGGTAATGGCATCACCATACTGGCAGCACTGCCCCACACGCACCATGCCCCTTTTTTTTTCTTCCGCTGGTTGCCTATCGAGTCCACAGTGAACACACACAACTAGTGAGTGGACTTTTGTTTAGCTTGACAAGTTACAAGTTGTGCAGGCAAGTTGTTCACAAGTCAAAACACAATGACTATTACATTTTTAGCTTTGAAGAATTTTAAATTGCACAGTTTCCAGCAGCTAATATTATTAAAAAACAATATGCATAAAATGAACCAAAACCCATGTATTAGTAGCCTCATTACTTTTAAAAATTCAATGTAATTTAGTATCTAATCATTGATACACTTGGATTTTGAGGCAATTGTTGGATCTTGGAATTGTTGTTAATAAAATGTA
Source organism: Gekko japonicus (assembly GCF_001447785.1). Lineage (NCBI taxonomy): Eukaryota > Metazoa > Chordata > Lepidosauria > Squamata > Gekkonidae > Gekko > Gekko japonicus. Next base: position 230,146 of record NW_015173673.1, on the reverse strand, counting down.
ATGATCATGGCTGATTAATATGTAAAGCCACATCTGCAAAGCTGAATAAAAAAGACTTAACTATCAATGTAAATATGGCATCATTTTAATAATGTCAGTAAACCATCATTTATTTGAAAATATTATTTTTAAAGAATTTCTCTGTGGACAGGATTTTATGTTAAGACATTCATAATAGTCACAGGGAAATGACTGAGCTCTGCTATATGTGTAAATATGTTCAATTTACATGGGAGTAGGTTGCATTGGACTTAATCCTGTCCTTATATATAAAAGCATTTTCGCATGGCAACATTCTATGCCCGCCAAAATCATTTGGCTCTGTGATATGTCAATCACAAGGTGTCTCTATCCACTGGCTGCATTGCCTGAGTTCTCTCCCACCCACTGCAGCCTAAGCCACTCTTCTCTGATTGGGCCAGTATTTCAAGGTCATTTGCATATGGAAGCTGATTGGACTTCACTCCATTTCGCACCTCAAACTCCCCCCCCACATTTGCATATGCAACCTGGTGTATTCTGAGGTAAAATATGTCCTCACCCACACCCACACCCTCACCACATCACTTCCCCTTCAAAAGAAACAAACCCAATAACACAACCATGCCACACCACAAAAAAGACAGATCACACCACAAGCAGAATACCACAAGGAAAAAAAATGTTAGGAAAAGGTGCCAGCAGTCACCCCATTACTGCCACAGATATGTACCTGAGAGTGCTTCAGAGGATGGTGTGCAGGTCCCAGGTTCATATTATAAAAGCTGCCTGGGGGATTATGGACCATTCACAGACTTTCTACCTTAACATACCTCACAGGGTTGTTGTGCGGATCATACAGGGGAGAGGAGAATGATATCAGCTGCTTTGGTTCTCACTGTAGGCTGAGGGTGGGGTCAGAGGAGGAAGAGGGGGACCTCAGACAGATACAATGCCATAGACCCCACCCTCCAAAGAAGCTGTTGCCAATCTCCAGGTGACAGTAGGAGAGCTCTTAAAGCTCTGGTGCTAATTCAAAGTGCTGGGGAGGTGTTGCGTTCTGGAAGGGGCTGCTGTGAGTGTAGAAAATGAATGTGGACAGAGTAGTGTTTTGGAAAATCTTTAGGAATTGTCCATTTACCATGGGGCACCCATCCAGAGCCTCTGGCATTTTCTCACTCTGCTGGCATCAAATCCAATTTAAGGCAAAATAGAGATATGGAGACCATTGTTGCCAATCTCCAGGTGAGGGGTGGAGATCACTTAGAATTACAACTGCTCTTCAGAGGGCAGAGATCAGTTCCCCTGAAGAAAACGGTAAGCTCTGTGTCATTATACCCTGCTGAGGTCACCACAGCAAATTGACACTGAGTGCCAAAGACCAGGACACCTACCCAGAACTTCTTTCTAGAGCTCGTTGTATGTATTTCCACAATGGGCCTTATTCCTAGTATGATATAAAACATATGCCCCAAAAATTTAGGAGCCAGATTTATTTTTCAGCCTTCGAGATTTTATGTTTTTATTAGATTTCTAATTATTGCTACTACAAAACCTAATCCTAAACACTTCACAGTTTCTTGAGATTTTTTTTAAAAAGCTATAACAAAAGTGTTGAAGTGTGTAAATAAACATGGGGCAACACCAGTTGTCATCACAATCAAAGCTAACCTCTGTCCCTCACCTAAATAAACTTTGTATTTCTGCTAAGAATCACCAAGGGACACAAACAGTAAGTGACTGTTGAAAATACTAGGCAGCAAAATTAAATTTCTAAGTGCCATGGTGTCCTGGCACCTGGGTTTTGTAAAATCCTATGTTATAGGTTAAATAAATGTGGGGGGAAACTGATGAAATCTGACATGGAAACAAGATGATAGTTACTGGTAAGTTTGTGAACCCTACATAACTGTTGGCTGAACTGATATGATAACAACCATGCTTGGAAATGAGTGCTAGTGGTCTCAAATCTAGCTTTTCTACTGCAGACAAACACAGCTGTTCTTTGAAATGATATGATTGGAAATAAGAGCCACAAAAGTTCTGGCTTCCAGTTATTGTAACATGTGTTTGTGCACGTTATAACCATGGCAATTTGAAGAAAACCTGGAGAATTCAGAAGGAAAGCAAGAGAAGAATATGAATTAGAATGCTGACAATCCTGTCAAGTCAGACATGCACTGTGAGTTCCATATTCAGAACTTCCAGCCCAATTTTGATTGGCATTATGATGCATAGACAGATGAGTTTAATGTTAATTATGTCCCCTTAAGCAAAAGGCCTCTATTTTCTACAGGTTCTCACCTCCAATGGGTATGCAAGTAGGAAGATGCAGATTCCAGAGTTTTACTGATATGAATTAAATAGTTTATTGGATGTCATTACTGCACAACAAAAGCAAATTGCAAACTGAATCAGAAACATGATACAAGAATATATATGAAAAAGACATAGACACAAATAAAGGTAGGCATGAACTGGGAAAATGCAGTTGGGTCTGTTGTTCATGGGGTGCCTGGTTTGAGAACCATGCACTATCATTGGCATAGAACAAACTGGTTTGATTCATGAGGTTTCTGATGCAGTAGAACAGCCCTTCCCTAGTGTGCTAGAGATGCCAAACCTGTAGGGGGTCTCTGGCTGACACTACTCTACCTGCCCTCCAAGTTTGGTGAGGATTGGATGTACAGGGACCAAGTAATGCCCCTCCCAAAAGATGACCCCAGGAAAGTGCTTACTTGGGAAATGATAGGCTCAGGAGTGTATAGAATGGATCCTGTGCAAATTAGAGACACCAAACTCACAGCAAGTCTCTGTATGACTCCTTTAGCTGCTCTCCATGTTTGACTAGGATTGGATTTACGAGGTCTAAGTTACAGCTGCCCAAAGAAAGTGCCCCATCCTCTATTGTTTCCAATGGAGGGGGGAAAACACAGCAAAAAAGCAAGGGCAATAGAAGCCCAGCAGAACAAAATCAAAGTCCCCCAAAATCTCTGCAATAGAAACTGAAGGGGGGGGCATTTTTGCAAGCCTAGCATAACCAGAGCCTCTGTGGCACTGCAAAACCAACAGGACTAAGTTCAAGCCAGGAAAGTGCTTTGGGGGGAAATGCCAGGCACATGTTCAAAAGTGTATAGAATGGATCCCCTGCAGGCTACACACATCACATGCACAGGGAACCTCACCCTGCCGCCCACTCCTCAACAATCTCTCCAAGTTGGGGGCAGATTACATTTCTGAGGTCCCAGTTATGGACCCCCTAAAAAGGTCTCCCCAGTGCTCTCTCTGGAAAAGACAGCTGCAGGTGCAGGAGGCTATGGGATGGCTCAAGAATAAACCAGTGACATCAAAACTCACAGGAAAACTTCACCTGGGCAGACCAACCCCAGCCAAATGCTGGAAGTAAGGCAAACATCCCCCCTATGCTCACAGCCCTCCCAAGTCTCCAAATCCAGATTCTGAAGGCCAGAAAGGCAGACATCCCCAGAGTTTCAACTCTGACCCCCTCCCCAAGGGCTGACACACCAGAGTGTATTCTACTCTGCAGAGGAAACACTTGTCAAGCTGGCTGGGACACCCACAATACTCCCAAAGCAGATTTGAAATAACAGAAAGGCAGACATGATAAGACTTCCAACAGGGAGCCCCCAAAGTAACCCCACAACAGTGTGGTGGGCACCCCAGCCACATCAGACAAGCAAGGGAAGCATACCACAACACAACTTTTGAGTGCTTGTCAGTTGTAGAATAATGGAAATAATGCAGTTAGCAGTTTTAAAAAGTTGTTTCTGTTTGTTTGGAAATAATAATTCGTTAATATGTACCATTTTCCATTTTAAGTGATTAGTGAAGCAAACTGTCTTGCATAATAAAGACTATTTACAATTTCTTGCCCAACCAAGTGTTTATGGATTGATGCGTCAATGTATGTTTATACAATGAAATAATGCACAGGGACTGTTTCAGGTATGTTCCTCAGTAATAGATGTGCCTCTAGGGTTGCTTCCATATTGAATGTAGGAATAACTCCTCTACAAAGATAAGACAGTCCGGGCAAAGAGCCAGACTGTGAAGCAACCTAAAAGAAACAATAATCTGGCTGATAAGACTTATAAATAAGAAAAGCACTTATACTACGCTTGAAGATGGCAACCCAACCCAATGTTAAAACTACGCAAGTAAAAACACCTCAACCATCACCTCAATCATCACCAGGGGTAGGAGAAGTTGCAATATCTAAATTTTCAGCCCAGCACAAACGGAGATGCAGTCACTGGTCCAATTTTCTCTAGCAGAAGCTGTGGATCCCATTAAAATTTCAATGAAGAAAGTGGAAACAAATATGGAACAAATAACAGAAAAATTTGTGTGAGCAGTCTGCAAGCAATACAAACACTTGTTTCAGAAAATACAAAACAAATTGTAGAATTGAAGGAGAAAACAGAAAAGATGGATTTTAAGATAAAACGGATTGAAGATGAAACAAGAAGACTTGATTTGAAGCAAGAAGAATATGAACAAGAACTGACTAGACTTCAAGTCGATAAAGCAGCATATGTACTGAGATTCCAGAATATTCCTGAGGGAAAAAATGAAGACGTTGTCGGAAAAATGGCTACGATTTTAGCAGATTATATGCACGTGGAAGATGAAGAGATCCTAAAGGAGTTTGATCAAGTATTTAGGAGGAATTCAGCATACGCGAGACGAATGAAAACTCCAAGGGAAGTACAAATCCGGTTTGGCAAAAGAATTATTAGAGATAAAATCTTGAAAGAAGTAAATGCAACACCAATTATGATGGATGGGAATGAAATAAAAGTCTGGAAGGAAACCCCATGGGGTAAGAGAAAAAAGAAAAGGCTATACCAAACTGACAACACTCCTGAGGAAAAACAATGTACAATATTGCTGGCTCCTTCCAGAGGGTGTCACTTTTATTTTTCAGATGAAAAGGTATCGGATAACATTTTTATTTAAGGCGGAAGATTTTTTGGCTACCTTTGGAAAAGAGATGGGCACGGAGGAAGAAGAAGAAGAAGAAGAAGAAGAAGAAGAAGAAGAAGACAAAGAAGAAGAAGAAGAGGAACCGAGACCTCAAGAAGAAGGAGCTATAGGAGGGACAAAACCCAGGGAACAGAGATTTAAAGGCAACCAGAGAAGATCACCTGTGAGAACCCGGAAACTGATAAGAGAAAAAAAGGCAACAACAGAATGGGAAAAATGATGGATAGAGGAAAGATAAAAATTCTATCCGTAAATGTCAACGGATTGAATGGCCCACAAAAAAGAAGAAGGATATTACATCAATTGGTGAAACAGAAATTGGACTTGATTTGTTTGCAAAAGACACACATATGTAGAAAAGATGAAAAATATCTCCAAAATAAAAAATTAGGAAAAAAAATGTAGCTTGTGACAAGGAGAAAAAGAAAAGAGGAGTGGCTACTTATGTTAAAGAAAATTTGTTTCCTGAACTGACATATGCATCAGAAAATGGCAGAATCTTAATGGTGGAAATGCAAAATGAAGGGAAAAAAATTATGGCCTGATCCAACATTGGCGTCTCTTATGTTCTTATGTACCAAAGAAAAACTGCTACCAAAATTGCCTGCCTCCTGGACTGTTCTGTATTTCCCTCAGACATGGTGGTACTATGGTGGCATGTCATTCCTAAGAGGTGAATGACAATTTTCTCCGCATTCAGTGTTTACTCTGGCACCCAGCAGACTGCAAAACCCCATACCCATAACATCTTCCCAATATCATAAAACAATATGTTGGTCTGAGCTCTTCAACATCCTCTGGTTAGAGGGGTCTTCTGTTGAAAAAATCCATTTTGACAAGTTGCTGAAGACAAGTTGCCCCCCTTAAGGAATCCTTTCTCTTAATATTAAGAGGTGGTTTCCCAGTGTTTACAGCTACTTGTAGTTAGAAGTTCCTCACGGAATGCACAATAATCACTTGGTGCTGTATCATTGCAGTCTCAGCAAACGTCATGATTTCTGATGGCAAACTACACAGAGTCAAGGTCTGAAATTTGTTTTCTTTGAAGATGGAAGCTGCAACTGGGTTGATTCAGGGCCAAAGAAGTACCAGATTAACAGTTAAGACTTTCCCCCTTCATCCCGCCCCCCAAAGCTTAAATGGTCATGGGGAGGTACTATTTGCTCCATTTGGTAAACTTATGTGTATTGACAGAAACTTATGTGTCACTTTAGCAAAACATACAGATTCCTCAGTGGGAAAAACATGGGTTCCCCAGGGTCATTTTCAGGTCAGGAAAACAGTGCAAGGGGCAAGGCTGGAAAAGAAAGGTAGAGCTGTGTATCGTTTGCATATTGGAGGCATTGTAGCCCATATCTCCTGATGACCTTTCCCTGTGGCTTCATATAGATATTATATAGCATGGGGGATAAGATCACACCCTGAAGCACCCCACAGGTCAACAGCTATGGGACAGAGCAGAAATCCCCCAACACTATCTTCTGAGACTGAGCTGCCCCTTAGTCTCAGTGCTGAGAGGCCACTCAGTAGGATACAATGGCTGATAGTATCAAAGGCCACTGAGAGATCTAGAACTAGCAAGGACACCCCCATCTATTTTTCCATAGAAGTGAAGTCAGATTGAAATGTGTCCAGAAAATGGGTCCAGACTCTTCCAAGAACCCCTGGAGCTGAGAAGCAACAACCCTTCCTGAGTCTTGCCCAAGAATGGAAGATAGCAGACTAGCTAGAAATTTTCTAACATAGTAGGGCTCAGGGACTTCCCCCCCCCAAAAAAGCAGGTCTAATTATTGCCTCCTTGAGCAAGGGTAGCACAACTCCTGCTCTCAAGGAAGCATTTACCTCTCCCCTTACCCGTCCAGCCAGTCCCCCTCTGGCAGTTTTTAATCAGTGAGGAAGGACAAGGATCAAGAACACAGGTGGTAGGCCTCACCTGTCCAAAGATCTTGTCCACAGCCTCAGGGCTTAAGCCCCATTTCCCCATTTGCTGTGATCCAAGTCTGAATTAGGACCTCACAAACTTGAGAATCATTGAAAGTTTGGCACACAGAACTTTACAAAGACCCCGGTAGAACACGGGGGTAGACCAGGAACAGTGAATTATGCAGTTATGCCACTAGAATGTGGAGGAGATTAAAGCTGACTCCAAGCCAGAAAACAGTGAAAATAAGACACTGAAGTATCTGAGAGGAAATGGGGGGGATTATACAATCCAAATAACACATTCTGCAACTCACGTAGTTGCAAGAAATTGCCTTTTGGTTAGTTAGTTCACTCCCTGCAATGTTTCATATAAAATCAAGTGTTAATAAATTTTAGTCTGTTTGATCAAGTGTAAATAATATTCCTAATAAGATGTTGTATGTAAATATTATGAACTGATATCGAGGCAGCTCTTAAACAAGTGATTTCTTTATTCAGCTCATAACTTAACACAGGACAACATTCAACAACACCTTCTAACTTTTATACCATTTGAACTGGCAAAGCCACACTTCTAGAACAGGTAGTAACCAATGAAAATGCATCACTTAGGACCAGAGGTCTTTTCGGGGGGGGGAACGCGGGGGAACACAGTTCCCCCGGGTGAGGTGCAGGGGGGCGGGGCACATGATGAAGCCCCACCCCCTGCTTCCGGCCGCCCCGCTTCCGGCCCTCATTCAGCCAAGAGAAGGCAGGAGAAGAGGGAGGGTAAGTTGCTTCCTCCCAGCCTCTCCCCACCCCTGCCTGCCTGGGGCCAGGGAGGGCCTTGGCGGGGCTTCCTCGCACTCCCGCTGGCCTTGCAGGTCCACCGTCGGGCCCCTGATGTCAGGGGGTGTGGCATATGCTAATGAATTATGATAATGAGTTCCCCTAGCTCTTTTTCTACGAAATAACCCCTGCTTAGGACCAATGGATTTGGTTCCCACCGAAAGTCAATGTCTCTTCAGATTGGCCTATTTGCAGCATTGGCCAATCCGGTCTCACATCTCAGGATACTAGGGCTTCTATGGAGCTGCAAGCCCAGTTTCTGACTTCACATAATAACTGAATACATAAAAGTAAAGAATATGTATGTAAAGACCTGCTTGTCTCTAATGTTGTAAGTTTGCACTAAACAATCCCAAAAGTTTCAGAGGAAGAAAACCCTACACTGTTGTTCATGCCTTAGCACCATCTGAGGACACAGAAGTGAATGGACAACAGGGACAAATTTAGCAGAAACACACATTCCTTGTCAAATGGTGAGTTGTCCTAGACTTCCCTTTTTAATTCATGGATCGCATGGCTTATTATTTTCAATAATGTCATATAAAACTGTTATAGTAGGTAGGGGAAAAGAATGTCTCTGCATAAAAGTCTTACATTCATAATAGAAGAGGGGTTAAGGTTTTGTTATAGATGCAAAGCCTGGGTTCTTGTTGGCATAACAGTGGATCTGGTGTTTGGTGTCTTGGTGCTTTTGGTTCAGAAGTTCTTTGTAGCCATGTTGGTTATGAGTTGATTCCAAAATCCCATTTTGTAAAAAGAGACTAGAAATCACTTGGAAGTCACAGTATTAACACAGGAAATAAATTTAAGGTGTTGCAAGAGGCACAGAGTCAGCTGAGGCCAACAGGTCATTTTACCTCAGTTCCATTCTCATAGAGGCATTTCACATTACCTTTTTAAACCGCATGGTTTCTGTTATTGGCCCATCATGGAGGAAACAAGTAGCTGTTTCACACAGCATTTTCCTTCCATAAGCAACCATCTCTGAAGTGCTGATTTCAAACTGTGCCACTTTCTTCTCCCACCATTCCGCCCCCCACGCACAATCTCCCTGAGAGGCATTTTAAAATGTTCTATTGGGAGTGCTATCACGCTGATTTGACATCCTGTTTCAGCATCATAACACTCCCAGTAGATTTTTTTTAAAAAAAAGAGAGAGAGAGAGAGAGAGGAGAGATCTCGCGCCAGGGGAAAATGGGACACTGGAGGAAGCATTTTACACAGCTCACTGTAGTGATTCAGATCTGGAAGAAGGGATTGAAGATCTGAAGAAAGCATTTGTCAACAACGCCTCAGGCAAGCTTACCAAACAGGAGACAACTGGCATTGTATGAACAGGTAAATATATTCCATTAACAGCCAGTTTCTAAAATGGGTCTATCTGAAATGAGAGAAAAAACCCATTTGTAACCAGTTCCTGAAACAGGATAGGCTGCCTGAAACCCTTCATAGTCACATTATCTTGCTAGTCACATTAGCCTCCATGGGCTGGTCCTAATAAAAATTATGGCCGGTGCTCTTGCTTTTAGTTCAGCCTAGTCTATCTGATCCCCTTCCCTAAATGAAAAGTCAAGCCATTTCTTTTCAGGTATGTGAAGCAGGAAAGTTAAGTCTTCTGAGAACCTTACATGTCTTCCACTAAAAGGGTAGATGAGCCAAACCCAACAGAAATGTGGGGTGACAACTTTCCATTGATCTGTAGCATAAGGCCGAGGGTGAGAAGTATGCTAGGGAAATAGCAGATGCCTTCTTCTATGAGATGCCCCTTATCTTTACCATGAGAAATCTACCAAGATGTGTTGGTGAGCTTCTAGGAGTTTCCAGTTCAGGCTGCAACAGCCTGTCTCTATGTTTAGATATGGCAAATTCAAGCTCTCTAAAATGAAGTTTAGCATCATTCACTTTGGAAGCACTGCAAGTTACCACCTTAATACAACACCCTCTTTCTTTCTTGTCAGTGCTGGGAATCCCACTAAGACTGTCCTTATGTTCTTATCCAATGCATCTTTCATGACAGATCTTCCTACCTGTCAGTGCTTATGACAAACGAACATGCTCCTTGCAACCTTGACATGACATAAAGCAGTAAAATAATTTTTAAATCTTTAAATAACCTATCGGTGCATATATCGAAAACGAGACAGCAATGAATCAGTGGCTCTGTTAAGAGAGAAGACATTGGCTGATCAGCGCTGCTTATTTGCCAAGCCTGGAGCTTGTAAGGTGGTGAAAGAATCTTTTTTAAAACAAGGTTAGGCTACTGTTCTTCCAGAGGGCTTATCTATCTGTTTAGTTCATCTCTTAGCAGCATGAGGAAATGACAAAAAAAAATCAGATTTAGCAACTTACCCTTTGGATTTTGATGAAAACTTCCTCTGAATATGATCTTTTGCATTTATAATAGAATCATGATGTTCGTTAATAACTTTACCATTTCTCAAGCCTGTCACCACCCTCAGAGGTTAATTATATCGGGGGTGAAAATGAAAAGATCTGAAAAGAGAGAAAAAAAAGTTTGCCATAAGAGCTGAATCTAAGAACAGACACTGCTGTGCGATATTTCTGCTTAAAACCACAATGTGGGTTTAAAGCCTAATGTCCCTATAACAATCGTATACTTGCAGAATTACATTAGGCAGGATTTTAATATAAATCTACCATATATAATCCTTAGAAGCTATAAAGCCAATGCTGGGCAAAGTGGGTAGAGAGAGAAGAACAGTGATGAAGAAATAGTTGCTCAGTGTAAGGGAAGGTGAAGGGAAACTGCTTTTCAGATTTTGTTGTGAATTTTTCAAAAAATGTCACAACGAAGACAGAGATGTTCCATGCTGTTCTCTTCCCTTTTGTCCCCATACTCTGGAATACCCTAGCAGCCAACAATGGACCTGCCCTTCATGATTCTCTCTAACACCCTTTTAAAGCCACAAACATAGATGGCTTTCAAAGGAAGTTAGATTCATGGAGCAGAAGTTCATTAGTGATTTGTAGCCACAGTGACTAAAAGAAACCTCCACATAAAGAGGCAGAAAACATCTATCAGTGCTAGGATTCAGTATCCGGCAACAACCTCAGCCTCTATAAGCTGCTTGGCCCTCCAAGGGAATTGGTTGTCTGCGGTGTAAAAGCAGGGTTGCCAACTAGGATTTGCTTTATAGTCTTGGCTTTTATAGTCTTGTAAACAGCAAGTTCCAGGGGCTGTTCCCTAATGCAAATGCTGGCTGCTTGGCATAGGAGGAGTCTTGCTTTGTGGCACATTTGTTGGCATGCCAATTTGGGAGTGCTGCTGGTTATTGCTTAGACAGGGGATGAATTTCATGGCTCAGCTTGTAGTCTCACAAACTATTCAGCAGACCTCGATATTGTTTTTACTCAAAAAAAGCGGTCAACTAATAGAGCCCTACCTCAAAACTGGACTGGTTGCACAAATGTAGTATAGATGTGAGATCTGCAGGATGGGTAATATTGCCCTGTTGGAGCCTGTGCAATAGAATTTCTTTAAAGGCTTTCACTGTTTAGTTCGCCGCTTTTGTTTCTTTTCTTGTGATTTCAGCTGATCAATTTCCAAGCACTCTTCCACATTCTCATTCTCCTCACTTATGTGTCCCTATTGCTTTAGGTTTCTTTTTTTCTTCTCCTGCACATTTTGCTCCCTTAAGAAGCAGAGGAAGAAGAGATTGGATTTATACCCCGCCCTTCACTCAGAGTCTCAGAGTGGCTTACAAACTCCTTTTCCTTCCCTTCCCCACAACAGACACCCTGTGAGGTAGGTGGGGCTGGGCTATGAGAGAACTGCCCTTTCAAGGACAGCTGTGACAGAACTATGGCTTGCCCAAGGTCATCCAGCAGCTGCAAGTGGAGGAGTGGGGAATCAAACCCAGTTCTCTCTGATTAGAGTCCACGCACTTAACCACTACACCAAACTGGCTCTTGATAAGTGGTCAGTTCAATATTACTTTGGTCTATGTCTGGCAGCAAGAGCCCCCAAAAAGCCCCCCAAAAGCTTATGTTAATACTGATAGTTCCTCCCCTCACTCCAGGTGTGCTGGCTTGCAGGCTCCAAGTATCCGGGGCCAGAAGTCAAGAAAGGTGGGGCATTTGGTCCAGGGCAGGGGTCAGAAGTCAGACAAAGCAAAGTCTTTTAGTACAAGGTTGGGGGTCCTGGAGTCAGGCAAAGCAGAGTCATTCCGTAGAAGGTCAGAGGTCCAGAAGTCAGGCAAGGCAGAATCAGTCTATCATATGTGTTGCATCCATGCCTAACAGCCTTTCTTGGTTGCTTTTATAGTCTAAGTCATGCTTGCATCCAGTTGCTCAGAAGCAATTCTGCAACTATTCATCTTTGTTATCAGCAAGCAGCTGGTGTCAGGCCAGGAGATGTTCACTTTGCCATCTTGTCTATAGTTTTGTTCTTAAACTCCATCTGTGGTGATCTAAGGGTGTTGGTGATACTGATGGGCTGGGAATGGCCAACTGAGGTTCACCTGCTGAATCAGGGCTGGAGAGTGTGGAGACTGTTGGTGGCTCTGCACTAGTTGTTGGCTGTGAATCTTGACAAGGCTGCAGAAGAAGAAGAGGAGAGATTGGACTTATACCCCACCCATCACTACCCAAAGGAGTCTCAGAGCGGCTTACAAACTCCTTTCCCTTCCCCTCCCCACAACAGACACCCTGTGAGGTAAGTGGGGCTGAGAGAGCTCTGACAGAAACTGCTCTTTTTTTAAGAACAGCTCTGACAGAACTATGTCTTGCCCAAGGTCATCCAGCCAGGTGCAAGTGGAGGAGTGGGGAATCAGACCCGGTTCTCCCAGATTATCTATAATCTTTCTGCTGGTCAGCTTCTGTTCATTCAAAGCTGTCTACACGTGGTTCTGCTTCTCCTGAGGAGTCTTCTTCTCCTGAGGAATCCTTGCTATTGGTGAGCCCTGGATGACCCACGACACCAGGACTGCATTCCCCCCTTTTAGGTTGGAGGTGGCTGGAGTTTTCTATTAAGTAGAGGTTATTGAGTTATTAAAGAGTTATACAAATACAAACATTAATATGAATAATTCAATAATACTTTAATATAATGTTATAATAATATGTAAGTAAATTAGATGGGGCTGCTTTACATAGGAACACCTATTTTGAGACAGGAGGTTCATTTTTTGGTTTAGTGGCTTCTCCAATTAAAAGTATCAAATAGTAGATATTGTACATATTGTGTATATGAGTACCCTTTGAATTATATTTTATCTCTAGTTAAGAGGATCAAGTATTAAGGTATTTTCAGTTTGGTCCAAGCTCAGTGTTACTGGTAAAGTGCTGTAGTGTTTCTGCACTTCAGGTGGTTTGGGGTGTTAATCCCCATTACTATTTAAAAAATATGATTGCAGTTTGGAGAAAAACAACCAAAACTTTCACTCAATATTTCAGGTAATTTATAAATCTGGATAAAAATACTGGAAAATATTGGTTACGTAGTGGGAAATACTTGTTTTATAATGATGGTTAATTTACAGTATTCATAAGGTTTCTTCTTCTCTCTTAACAAAGAAAATAGAATATCATAAAAACTATACAATAACTATTCCAGATAATTTGTTCTGCGCTAGATGTATGCACCAAGCATGCTGATGAACTATGAATTGAGAAATGAATATTCACACAAATTCTTTAGTGAAATCAACTGGGGTTAAGAACATGCAGACAAGGTCTACTTTTTTCTGCAGCCTTTGAATGTCCAAACAAGGTCTACTTTTTTTCTGCAGCCTTTGAATGTCCAAAGTAATAGTGTTCCTTTGCCCAAAAGTGCTCCTCTAACTCATGTTCACTATGAATTTATTGTCCTTTTCTCTCCCTTCAGTTTTATCTTCTAGTGCTAATTCATAGATGGATCCTTCAACTGAAGTTCAAACCAGTGTCAGAGAAGCAGGGTGGATATATTGCTCCCTGTCCTGCTTTCCAACTGAGATCCTATGATCTTTGTTAACAACAGTTATGGCCATCACAGCTTTCTGTCAGCCTGAATTCTCAGCATGAATGGTCCCTGATTTACTCCAGCTTCAGTAGTCTTTTCATGGCAAAGATGTACTGGTAACTGGGGTAGAGCTCTGGCTCTGACACCAGGCTCAGGCCTAATGCTGAAGAAAGCTTAGAAATGACTTTACTCACAGGGAAATATCATGGAGTTCTGGAACTGTGGGCTTTGTGGGGTAGATAAGCATTGATTTCTCTCAGGGCCAATATTTCTTTCAAGAAGATCGTGGCTTCAGCATATAATGAGCCCACCAAATTACAGCCAGGTAGAAAAACAACTGGGACGGTACCTTAAATTCTAGGTTTTGAAATTTGTCATACAAATTTCTTCTAATAATAATCTTATCTGGTTTTTCCTTAGCTATAATCAGATTGCTTTCCTATGTCTAATACACTAATTAGTGATATGGGATAATTGCACTGAAATGTAACATTAATGACACTTGGGTATAATATCCCGTGAGCCAGGACAAACAAGTTCATGAGCCCAATTGAGCATTTATAGATTTTTAGCAAGCCTTCTGTATATCCATTTATTTTCAGAAGAGTTTTATTGGCTGCCATGTTTTTGAGTAATTTATGGAAGTGACTGGAGAAGCATCTTCTCGTTTGAATTTTGAATACTTGAATTACAGCAAATCTCACTATCAAGTTCTTTTCTTGGAATGGTTACTGCATGAGGTAATATTCAGAATTTGTACTCCATGTTTTGCTACAAAATGAAGACCAAATGTGCTTAATTTACCCATCACGATGTGCTGGTATGCCTCATTGACATATAATATGGCTCATCAACCTCAAAATACTTTTCAAGTTTCAAGAGCCATTGGTACCAAGGAGCAACTTAGCTAAAATCTGATGAGCGGATATATTAACATTGTCAATTGAAATTCAGGATGTTAGCAACAGCTGTTTTGGAGTCTACATGGAATTAACAGCCATTGAAGTAGAGTAATTGAGTCGGAGGAACCTCTTGGTGTTTTCTGCTAAGTCTATAAAACATATCCATGTATCATGTGTAATATAATATTAAAGGAATGTGATATGCTCAAATTTCATATATCTTGTAGTTCTTATTAGCAGTCAAAGTAAATTTATTTGTTAATATTTTGCCCTCCTAGTTTGTCGCAGCTCCCTGGAAAGTGCTTAGGGAGCTGTACCTACTATAGAGGAGTGGTAGGCACAGTGTCTTCATAACAGTATACTATGCATGCATGTTCACTGCTACACACAGTTATTGCAAGCTTATCCATTCTCTGGCAGCATTGGTTGTTTATGTTGTGTAAATTTTGTCTTTTCTGAGCTGTGTTCCTGGACAATTTATCTGTTGTGTTAGGTGTGACAGAATGAATGGAAAAGGTTATACATTTGGCATTTGATCCAGTGTTAGGTAATTGAATAGAGGGTTTAGGGAAGTAACCCTCCTAAGATGAGTTCCCAAGGAAAATAGGAGAAGACATTTCTTTTCAACTGGGCTGTATTAAAAGACTTGGATGGTCCAGGCTGGTCCAATCTCATCAGTGTTGGAAGCAAAACAGGGTAGGTCCTGGTTAGTACTTGGATAGAAGACCACCATGATAGTCCAGGGTCACTGCATAGAGACAGGCAATGGCAAGCCACCTCTGTTCATCTCTTGCCTTGAAAATCCTATGGCGTCACCATGAGTCAGCTTGGACTTGCTGGGACTTTACCCACACATTAAATGGCTAGAGAAATTAGGGCACACTGTTTGGGCTGGGGGATACATCAGTAACTCATACATTAAGTTGCCTTATACTGTGTCTCTTCAGGTTCTTAGAAGAAAAAGGTCATACCCGATACTTGCTATCTGAGAGCATTTAACTGGAGATGTCAGGGACTGAAACTGGGATCTTGTAGTGCATGCAAACCTGAGAACATGTTCCTGGAAGTGAACCCCACTGAGTGGACTTGAAGAGAAATCTGAGTAGACCTGCTTAGGATTGCTCTCAATATCAGCCCGATCAGGGGATGGAATGACCCCCTTGAAGGAGCAGTGAAAGTCTGAAATAGTAATATAGTTCTAACACAGGCTTTTGAGCTACAGTGACAATGACACCAAAATCATAGCAATACCAAGATAAATCTCAAGTAAGATCATAGCAGGGCAGAGTTAGGATGGTTAGCTGGCTTTGCCACATTTAACATCTCTATATTTCAATAAAGTTGTAGCTGTGGTTAACCCAGCATCCTGTTGGTTGGTTCATTCTGGAGTTCAAAGCCACTGGTCTAACTTCTGTACTTGGTTTTTGTAATGTTTTGAGCCCTTTTCCGTTCAAAACTGTTCACAGTTTTGAAATGCAGGTTTAAGTTCAGCATTGGAAAATCTCTACTGTTGATGAAATCTCTTTACATTTTTCAAATGCCATCTTAGCTTGTCTAACACTTGTTAAAATAAAATATTCAATTTCAGCTGGAAACACATAAATTGTTGAGCTGACGGTTGCTGCAAACATGCTACCTCTGACAAACACCAACAAAAACGCCATTTTTCTTTTTTAACTTCAGTGAAAGAAATCGATCTCAGCATTCCCTAAATGGATGCTCCTAGAGCAAAGAGTTAAGACAGGAAATGTTATTTTGCAATTCATAGCCAAGGGAAAAAATGTAATGAAATTAGTCAAATGGCTGAAGACAAAATTATACATCAACTCTCTCTGATGTTTTGAAAGATCTTTTATTCCCAACATTTTAAAAAAATCTCTGATGACACTATTCAATTAGCAGTTGCGGGGCCCAATTATCCTTTCAAATAATTTTTTAACACCATTTGCATTTCATCAAGAAATTTTGCATACTCACACTAATGCTGAGCTATGATGAAGTGAAAGGATTTCTCACTTAAAGACCTTTCAAATATTCAGTATAGCTATTTGAACAGGTATCCATCTCGGAAAGGACAACATACTTCTGTTCTGAAAATGAGTAGTGATAATGGCACTCAGATGAGACAAATCAACAACACAGTTCCATCTGACACCCCTCCAGGCTGAAAAACAGATTTCTTTTATAGGCTTTAGAAGAGGCTGGAATGAAGAACAGCAAGCAGATTCAAGCAGGCAAATCAACAGCTGAGCCCCAGATCCCTGCTTCCCTGTTGATACTACTTCATCCTGGCCAGGATGGTATTCAATCTCTGTGTTTTTTTTTTTGTTCCCATGGGTAATAAAGCAAAGTAATTAAACCCGAATCCAAGGGACAGGGTTTGTCAAAATTTCTTTGTAATAATCTGACAATAGCCGATATGGTCACAGCTTTCATGCCTGACGCATGGTCACTGTGGTGCCTATGTGAGCACATACCTGCCAAATACATGAATGACATGTATTTGGCATGATCATCCTTAACAGCACCAATCAGGAGAAACTGCAAGACTTGAACTTAGTCATCTCCTCCCATCCCAAAAAGGTTGGTGTTCAAGGCAACCAAATGGCCATATATTTGGCAACGTGCTTCATCCAGAACAGATAAATTCCTACACGTAGAACTCTAGGCACTGGAAGCAGGATGAGTATTACTGTGTATGTAGTGACTTGAATAACTGGCCTTCTTGCATCAGGTGGCATTATGCTGAAATCTGTTCAAATGTATTCCATAAAGCCTCCATCCCAGCTGGGAGACACATGAAGAATTCTGTTCAGAAGATAGTGCTAGTCCACCACAGAGGAAGATGGTGACAATCCATTCTGTATAATGTCGAGAGATAATATTTGAGTTAATACTCAAATAGAATTATGAGAACAATATCTGTCTTGGAGCATTTGTTTGTTTAACAAGTTGTGTCCTGCCAGCTCTAGTTTTGCCATGGCTCTGATGTGCATCCAGAAATTCATGAGCACCATCACAACTAAATTTTTAATGTGTACATATTGAACCTGTGGAAACTTGGAAACTGAAACTAGGGCCAGTTCAATGTATTTTGTCACTCCCTGCAAGGTACAATTTTGCTTCCTATGCTCTTTAGTCCCTAAACAACAGAACATGAATTTGTGGGAAACAATCTATAGTTTCCTGGGATAGAGTGGATAGAATATAATGTATAGGGGTCATGGTTCAGTGGCAGAGCATTTGCTTTACATATAAAACATCCCAAGCATCTCCAGATAAAAAGGGATCAGACAGTAGGTGATGTGAAAGATGTCTGCCTGAGTCCCTGGAGAGCCCCTGCAAGTCAGAGTAGACTACAATGACCTTGGTAGACCAATGGCCTGACTCAGTATAAAGCAGCTTCATGTGTGTTCACTTTTTAATTTCTTTCAACTTAAATATATAACATTGATTAATTAATTGCAAGGAATCATCAGTCCATTGCGGAATGCATCATAGACATTACAATCATGCCCCTTCCTTAGAAAGAAAAAGGTCCTAAAAATATTGTAACATAGTTACTGAAAAACATAATTGCTGAATTACAATTTTAAAACAGATATATTTGTTTTGACCAGGAAGTGTTTGGATAATGTTAAAGCTGTTGGGAATGGTCGCTGTAATTGTACTTGAGAGTTTTGCATTAAAATATCACAATGCTGCTTGCATTTCATGGCCTAATTAACAATGGGAAAAGGCATTTTCATCTTTAAATAGTTGAAAATGACACTCTATCAATTAAAAGGTATGTGGAATTTGAAGAAGCCTTACCCAGATTCCTCCTCTGGTGCATCTAGTTTGTATTTAATACTGACACATCTGAAAAAAAGCTCAGATAGGGAAAATCAGCAGATTGATTGAAAATAATAAATTTTGTGCCAGATTCTTTTCATGCCTCCATAACGTTGGTAACCAACAATTATAAAGGAGTCAGACTGGGGTTTGTGATGCTATGATATGCAAGATTTCAGATTAGAGGGGTATATATACCACTTGGGAAAGACTGCATTGTGTGTAGCTCCTAGTTTCAGTTGACTAAGGCCCTTTCTGCGCTGACAGCTTGCTCCAGAGAATCTGAGTCAAGCCTTAAGGATTGGTTGACTTTGCAGTTGCACACATTTCCTCTGCACTGGTTTCCCCCCTCTGGTTTATTTATTTGTGTATTCTGTATGCATTTTGCATCTACAAGCAAAACTCACATTTTTTGAGCTAACTGGATGCCAACCCTGCCCTTCCTCCTTCTGTGATTCTGCAAAAAGAAAGGGAAGGGGGGGGAATCCGGACCCACACATGCAAGACTGACACATTTGAGAACAGGGAATCCCCTAGTCCTTCATATTTAGTGATTTCTTCTTATGCTGTCTCTGGCTTTTAAAAAAGTTTGCATGAGCAGGAGGACACGTCCTCTTTTGTCTTCGGAAAATGAAGGAAAGAAAACAGAACAGGGAGGGCGTGTCAACCTAAAGCGAGAGAGGCAGAAGTGGGGAGGGGCAGTGAGCAATACTTAAATATCCACAGAAACAATTCTACTTTAGAAAGGATCAGCAATTTGAAAGCAGATGAGAACAAACCATCGCTGCAAAAGGAGTTTTGGTAACTGCAGGGAAACAGTGTGCTGGAAGCAGTCTGAGTGCAGATTCCTGAAAACAAATGCAAAAACAACAGAAAGTCCCAAAACAAAGTGAAAGTGACAGTGGGAGGGAATGCAGAATGGAAGAGTAGGATGTACTCAGAGACTGAGGCAAAATACGGGTGCAAAAAGGGCCTTAAACTGGAGTTTTCCAGCAATGGATTGCACTGTAGCATTGACTTCAGGGGACTTAAAAGGGTGTAGTTATATTTAGGATTGCACTGTGCTCATCTAAATAATGCAAAATAGGGGAGACAAAGATGGGGAGAGATTTCCATGAGACAGCTGATAGAGGAATCCAGACCTAGCAATGAGGATAGGAAAGACATCTGGGTGGTGCTCCTTTTCCTATGCTGCCCCAAGTGACCACTTGTGTGGCTCATGCAGAGAACTGGAACCCCCATGAAACTTAAAGTTGGGATGAATTTGATATTTTCCTTATCCTTTTCAACTGGCAACAAAGCATTTCCGTTCACTTTTCTCTTGGAAGCAATAGATCAAAATTTGATGGTGCAGTGTGCATGCTTAGATCTCTTCAACAGAAGGGCTATCAGATACACAGTGTAGAGTGTTTGGGTGGAAACATGTTAGAAAGCCAAGTTCAATTAATATGAGAGCATGAGGACTTGAAGAAAATTCTCAAGTGGAAAGGCAAATGTTACAATATGAACAAAGATGCTGTGAGAGAAGTCAGTCTTCATAACCTGCTAATAATTAGAAATAGCTCATTCTTGAATTGATGTCTCTGGTTCTTCAACATTTCTAATACTACTTTTGTTATACTTTATTCAGGAAAGAATATGAGTAAAATCTAACTGCTACTTGATTGAAACAAAACAGTTGTGTGTCAGATTTTCAATTAGCTGCTGGATACATCTGTGGATGCAATGCAAAGTTCATCCCTCTTTAAGTAGCTAAAATGCGGCACAACAATGTAAGTTCTGTTACACTTAAATGAATTTGATGAGGAAGTTAAGGCCTGTTTATTTTACTTTTTTGATGGGCAACATCTCTTGGCATAATTTGGTATGCAGGAAAGGATGAGTGAAAAGCAGCTAGTTTATCCCTCTAATTTTGGAGCCACAGTAGAACTGCCCAAAGCAAGAGTGAACCCACTGCCTAGCCTCTCAGGGAAGGGTGGTAAAGAATTTACCAGGTACAGGTAAACCATGGAAAGTTAATAAACTTACTTTAATCCAGACTTGGTCTCTGCGTCTTTTTTCCTAGGGTGGGAAATCCTGATCATCCATCAGGTTCCTCAGACATTTTTAAATCAGCAAGAAATAAGTCACTTTTTCAATTTTCTTTTAATTTATACCATTTGTTTGATTTGTAATGTTATATGGCCGATGTCTAAACAAACAAAAATATTAACCAATGTAAACTGCAGTGTTTAGCAAGCACAACAGAGCACCATGCAAGGGAAACAATCTGTCTGAACAGCTATTCTTTATTTAACCTTTTTTTAAAAAAAAGCAAATATAATGATTGGTAGAGAAGGAACACAAGTAGGGATGCTCAGACACCTGCCAGTTTGGCTCACTTCCCACTTGCCAATGGTGATCAGGCAGTCAAGTTATTCATGGGCTGTTTGACTGTTCACAACCTCTTCGCCTGTATTCACAGGGATCTCCTGCTATTTTACAGGGTGCTCCCAGCAGATTTACTGGAAACTGGATTATTTTGCTTTCCTTAGAAAATTTGCTGCCTGACTTTCTGAGAAGCTGCAAAAAAAAATGGGGGGGGCGGGTATCAAAAGCCCAGATGACTTCCTTTCTCCTTGCCACCCCAAACTGTCTGAGCTACAGACAAAAGGAGATAAACTAGCAATTACTCCTTTTGGCAATGCATCATTCTGTCTGCCCTTGCCCAGTTTTTATGGGGGGGCCACTTTTGCAATGCAGATATTAAAAGCATTGCTTTTGTCTCCACCCAGTTTGCGTTGGAGGGATGGGGGGAATGTCTAGCTATTTTGCTGTGTGGGCAGGGTCAGAACCCCATTCCCAGTTGACTCTCCAGATCAGCTGTGAGTTGGCTTCTAAACAACAGACATCTGCCAACTTAGTGTTCAGCCACTGTTTGAGTTGCTCAGTGCGACGTATCCATGATTGGTTCACAGTCTGATCATGAGTGTTGATTAAGGTACATTTGTATGCTGGACAGGTTTGCTGAGAAATTTGCAGCATTCCTAGACATACGGCAATGCTTGAGCATGGAAACAAGTACCTGCATTACACCACAGACCTGACTGATGGATCCTAAGAATTTTTGAGTCTGAGGATCATACTCTAAATGATCACTTCTGTGGTGGTAAAAATAAAGGAAACCATTGATTACTTCCTGTATTTTAATAGATGCCCCCAAATCTGCTGCATGAGGGGTGCCTTACTCACTCCACCAAAGGTAGGCTTTTCTGAATTTTGGTGCCAAATCTTCTCAGCTGGGCCTTTGACCTCCTCCTTTGCCAACTAAGTTTTGCTTCAGGTACTCTAAATGTGTATCACATTACTTTGATTTTATTAGTACAATATCTTATGCTGAACTACAGTGTAAGCTTATTATTACTTCTACTTCATAGAAGAGTAGCTAAATCATTTATATTTTGTTTAAAATGAGCCAGTGATCACTATCTTTAAACACCCTTTCATGATTAAATTAATGCATGAAGTTTAAAACTTCAAACACTAAACTAGCAAAAAGCTCTGTTCTTGCTTATTAGATGTAGATCTTTGATCTTGAGAACAATGGATTGTAATAAAAGCAGTTTCCACCTGTTTTGGCCCAATGATTAAGGGAATTAGTCCAGTTTTTTTGTAATCTGCAGTTAATGATGCAAATTACTTCTGCAAATAACTTTTGAGTGAGCAAGAGGCTCTTTGATTGTATTTGGCAAATAGAAAAAAGATGTGCATATGACTTAATTTGGTAGGACTTCAGTGAAACTCATTTTGACCACCAGCTTCGGTACACTTTTCAGTTAAGTCATGTTGGTGTCACACTAAGACAGAAGAAAATATGTAGAACATACCGTGTTTCCTTCATTCAAGTGAAGGATGCTTCTGAAATTCTTCTCATCCTATTTCCCCCCAGATTTTAGAATTTTAACAGTGTAGTCCTAAACAGAGTCACACCCTTCTAAGACTATGGACTAAAGCAAAGGATTTAGAAGGGTGTAACCTTTTTTAAAGGATTGCACTTCAAATTCTAAGTCCAAAGTACAACTAATGGATCCTCCTAAGTTTGGTCAGTTAGTTTGTGTCACTAAGGTCCCTGCCACATGGCAGGGAAAACACTGGCCAAAGTGCGGCTTTTAAAAGAGACGCCGCGGCGGGATCCCACGATCCCCTCAGCCGCGGCGCCGTTGCTCCCTGGCACGATCAGATGCCGTGGAGGAAGAGACGATTGGGAGGGGGAGGCTGCAAAACTGCGCATGCTCGAGCATGCGCAGTATGGCCGGGGGCCGGGGACGCGCCGGCGATCCCACGGCTGGCAGTGATGCGGCCTTTCGGAAAGAACCATCTAGGTAGGTGGTTCTTTTTTGCTGCGGGGTTTGGCCGGGAGGGGCGGATTGGGAACGGGCTGGGAACGGGCGCAGCACGATTCCCAGATGTTGCTGTGGGATCGTGCCCATTTGCTGTGGCCCCGATCCGTCCCTCTCCTGGCCCAAACCCTTTCGTGTGAACAGGGCCTTAGGATGCCACCCAAACCCTGCCTGTGAATGGTTTAGTATGGCAACTAAGTCTAACACTGGCATTACTCCAAAATAAACCAGCATATCTCTAATATACTTTGGCATATACAGAAATATATTGGTACCTACCAGCATAGAAATTAGGGATGCAGAAGCGTCTGCTTATTCATTTGTATTTGAACAGAGACCTGGTTTTTCTACAGGGTCATAAGTTTGTTGGTTTCGCTCTATTCCTTACTAACCATGCAGTACAGCACATTTTTTTGCCATTCTTATTCCCATGTGACCTGACTGAATTCTTCTGTTTTTCTTTCACTTTACTGACTGAGCCATCCTAGTAATGTGTTTTTCTCTTTGCTGAAGAACTCTGGCTGTCCCACCATGGCACAATATAATATTTTGGCTGTTTGCTCAACCCAGGAACCTGAGGGAAGGATTGTGAGCCCTGTTTAACTTTAATGACACTCAAGATGTTTTTATATCCCAAATTAACAGAATATTTTATTCAACATAGAGGAGAAAGGTCAGGTGAAATCAAGGGTAAAATTTCTGAGGTAACTCAATACAGATAATTCTGAGGTAAAATCAGTACATGCACAGACTTTAGCTCTTATGTTTAAGGTTAATGAGTTTCTGAAGCCATTCACAGTTACTTAAATCTTTATGTTGAGAGGCTTTTGTTCCAGTGTTTTCCCCAAACACTCCAGTACACTTTCTTAGAGTATTCTTTGACTCTTTTGGTTTCCAGAAGGCTGGTACTGTTTCCAGTACCCAAACCCCTTCTCTTGAAACTCTAGTATTCTTCTTGAGTTTTAAAATGACTTTTAGGTATCCCAAGACAGTTTCTAACCACACCAGACCAGGGATCTCTTCACTCTTCAGAGCTAACTCCCTGCTCGACTGGGTAGTAAAATCCTCCTCTCACTAGAAGATCTATCCCCTTTCTTTGGCCCAAATGGGAGTCTCCATCTAACTGCCCACTGTTCCTTGACAACTTTCCCCAGTTCTCCTGTATGTGTTAAACCACTCTCAGTCAGGGCTGCATTCTGAAACTGCCAGTACTCAACTCTTCTCAGCTAGGGCTGAAATCAAACGGGCAGTACTCAATTTAGTCAAGGCACAAATCTGACTGACTCCTCAGCATGCAGTTCTCAAGTCTTTCTCTGCTTAGCTGATGCTAACCAATCAGATCTCTTGAAGCAGCCTGTCACTCAAGACTCTCTTTTTCTGTGAAGAAGTAGCCCTTCACAGTCCTTCAGCTGTTTGTTCAACACTTCTAAGCTTTTAAAAAGTGCTGTCTGTCACAGCAGTTAATAATTTAGAAATCATATAAACCAATCATCAATAAATGCTGTGTTTCAATAAAATCCTACCCTCTTGTGTTTGGCTAAGTAGTCCTTAGTGATGCTAATGGATGAAACTCAATGCAAACTAGTTTGGCAGGTTTTGTGGCTGCTTGGCACAAACCAAACAGACCAGGTTAACTGCTCATATCTAATCACCATCCACAAACACAGTCAGTGTGACCGTCAAACTTGCTTGCAACAACATTTGCAGAATCTCCAATTAAAATGGGTGGCAAGGGTGACCTCCTCAACCTTGGTCACATCCCAGAGCCACAGCAGCATTACTCCAGATCTAACCCTGTAGCAGACTTTAAAATCCCATCCAACATATGCAAATACAACTACCTACCCATTGCCTAACACCACACCCCCAAGCCTCACACAGCTTGGGATGCCACTTAAGTATGCACAGGGGTCATTTTGTAGAAAAAGAGGTGCAGGAGCTAATTAGCATAACTCATTAGCACACCTTATTTGCATATGCCACACCCCCTGACATCACCAGAAGTGTGTCAGAAGGCAACACCCATCGCTCAGGCTCCACTGAACTGTTTTGGATTGCTAGCTATATGAGGGGGAATGCAGAATTATAGTCAACATTCAGTTAAGATAATGTTACCAGTTAACACATAACAGAGCATAAAAAGCGGCTGTTGTTTGGAGTTGTAAATATTTGTGGAACAGCCCAGCATGGGTAGTCCCCTACACAAGCCTTGTTGAAATTAATGCAGAAGAATATGCAAAGCCTTCCCAGAGAGCTGTGGCCTTGCAATGTAGTGAGGTAGACAAGAGAATATGAATTCTCCATTCATAAACACCGAGTTTTCTATCATACCATAATATTCTTAAAGAAAATGATAACATTACATACAAAATGAAATAGTTGATTAATGCTTCAACCTGTACAACTCAAATATAACATTTATTTTTTAAAATAAAAACAACTAAAGTGAAGGGACTCACCTGCTGGCAGAGAGCCGCCTATCCTCCCCCCACCACCACCAGCTGTTCCCTAGCTGGTTTCTGAAGAAGCCTTTGCCACTTGCCCCCGTGCCTCTTTCACCGCATTGCTAAGGGATCTGGTAATTCTCTCCCCCCACCCTTAATAGCCACATGATCCTTCGAGTGCGATCTATTTTCTACAGTGCTAATGCGCAGGGGTGGAAGGCACTGGCATTTGGTGGTTCTGGACACGTGAGGGGAGGGATTGGAGGCACCCTTGGCCCAGGAAGGTAAGGGGGGGTGCCTCTCAACTGGAGAAGGGTGCTGGCAAAGAGAATGCGGCCCTTGGTGATCCAAAGTCTGAGACTTGAGCAAGGGTGATCGGATCCCACAGTGCCAAAGCACACCCCGATCGGGCATTCCAAGAGATCTCTGGGCGTGATCGCTTCCTTTGCATTGCACTTAGTATTGGCTCCAGAGAAGCCAATGCCTACCTACTTTGCATTGTGCAGCCTTACCTACTCCAAACGCAAAGGATCTGCAAAGCTCAGGACAGAGAAAATTCTGCTCAGGGATGGTTTTTTAGCACAGAAAACAGGGAAAAGGGGAACTTCAAACTGCAGGTGGAGGGACGAGACAGAAGACCACGTGAAAAGGAGATGCGGCTGTCTGCATGAGAGGACTTGGGAGGGAGTGCTTGTTCCAGTGTGGAGAGGCAGTCTGCAAACCAGGT
Source organism: Gekko japonicus (assembly GCF_001447785.1). Classification (NCBI taxonomy): domain Eukaryota; kingdom Metazoa; phylum Chordata; class Lepidosauria; order Squamata; family Gekkonidae; genus Gekko; species Gekko japonicus. The sequence continues at coordinate 204,164 of NW_015173673.1, read as the reverse complement.
CACAAAAGTGGGGAGGGAGGGGAAAGGAGATGAGAGAGAGTGGGGATGGGGCAGGGCTTCTCCCTCTTTCTTACAACTCCATCCCCTGCACTTTGTTGGCAAAGGAGGACCCAACTCTAGCTGAGTTACAGCCAGCGATCAAGCAGGCAGTCCCGGGAGACTACGCAACCTCGAGCCACCCACTGCTCCCAAGTTCCAAAGCAGGGGGCTGACCCATGTCAAGCACTGGAGATCAATGGGGTACCTCCTTCTGCTCCGCACAAAGGAGCTCCAAGGAGCGCTAATCCCCCTGGAGGCGGAAGGAGAAGGAGATTAACACTTCCCCTTGGGCGGGAAACCTCGAATGATGGAGGAGGAGGACGGGGAACAATTAGCCTGACCTTCTCCGGGCACAAAACCATGGAGGAAAGGCTGGAGAAGCAAAGAAAGGTTGGGGAGGTATCTTTAAAAGCCTCCCCTTCCCTTCCCCAGGGGGCCTGCCAAGGTGGGCTGGTGGGGGAAGTGAAGAGAGAAGGGTTTTAAAGTTTAAACCCCTTCTCTCTAGAGTCGTGCTGCAGGGGCGGCACAATCTTTCCATTGTACTCTATGGGGCCATAGGATACAATGGGAGATTGTGTTGCAGCTGCAGTGCAACTCCATAGAAAAGGGGTTTAAACTTCCCTTATCAGCCCACTTCCCTCGCCAGCTGGCTTGGAGCTGGAGCTGGGGCTTGCTGCTGCCACCATTTCCCCCATTTCTGGGCTGCAGGAGCAGTGCTCTGGCCTGCTCCAGCCCCAAATGACCCCTGAGTATGCAGCCAATTACAACCATGTGTGCTCACTATGTCCATTTAGGCTCAACCAGGACCAGGGCCTTTTCTGCCCTGGCCCTGGCCTGGTGGAACACGCTCCCACGTGAGATCAGGGCCCTGCAGGACCTTTTATCATTCCATAGGGCCTGTAAAACAGAGCTGTTCTGCCAGGCTGAATGGCCCAACTATTGTGGTGATCCGCCCTGAGCCTGTTCACAGGGAGGGAGGAATATAAATTTGATAAATAAATAAACTGTATAAAACTCACTCAGGACATCCATAGCTAAGCTGATAGGAGATAATAACATAGGTTATAAATCCCAAGCATCTTTCCACACACACTTAGAATACATGAGGACAGAATGAGGTGATGTAAACTCTAGGGAGAAAACACCTTGCAGAAAAATGCCAAGAGAGGGAACAAATGTTATTGTTGTTGCTCTGTTCAGAAATTTACTCAAAAAGACCAAAGGTGAGCCTTTCCTGCTCCAACTTGGTGCAAGGATAATGGACCCCCAATAGAGGAGGGCTTCGGCCCCAGTCCATAAGTGCTGAAATTTCCTCCCCATTCTTGATGTCCACTCTGTATATTGCCCCCAACAATCTTCCCCCTTCAAGACTTGCTAGAAGTAATTGTGTATAGTGTCAAAACAGGGTTCAGTAGTATTCATGTATTGAATTTAATGACTGTTAGTATTGAGGCAAAAGATCTAAACATTTATGGCTTGCCAAGGTTTCAAATTTACCCCTTCATATAGTTTGCTATTTTAATAACTTTTAATGATTTTACAACATTCCACTTTGTTTTTTTGCTGGTTTTAGCCTGCTTTCAGGGTGTTTTTATGCTGTTCCTGCTTGGTGGTAGTAGTTTAATTTGACTGCTGAATTTCTTTGGCTGTCTGGTTTTGGTTTGTGGCTCTCATTTGAATTTGAATTGTTTTATTTTATTTTGTATTGTGAGCCACCTCAAACCATTTACAGGAGAGGTGGCAGATACATTTTCTAAATGACTAAATAAAGTTGGGGGGGTAGAGGCATCATAAAATGTAAGTTGTTTGACAGATCAAAGGGACTACACATCAAATATCAAAATAGATGGATACAGGAGGAATACAGAAAGTGGGTTCTTAATAAGAATAAAAAGGGCTGTGGAAAGATAGCAGCAACTAAAAATACAGCAGTTGTTCCCAAGTGTCAGTAAATTAATTCTTTTTATAGTAATGTGGCACGTCAGACTTAGAGCTTACAAGAGATATTGAAGAAGCTGGTGACCATCTTGTATGGTGCTAAATATATCAAGCACTTCCCTTGTGTGATTCAGTAGTGCTATAAAGTTTTGTTTATTATAGCTCTGGTAGCATGAAAACAGACTTTAAAGAGACTGCAAATTATTCTTGGAAAATACCCTTGCACAGGATATTTCCTTGACAATTCCAGAGAGATATTTTTGTGAATGCCCCAAGTGGTTGCTGCTTAAAAATTCATGTAACACCAGCAGTATTAGTGTCTAGCCAAGCACTGAACTGAATATCATTGGACTTTAACATCTTTCTGAGTGGATGAAGGAATGAAGGAATGAACCTCATGATATATTATGGCTGGATGTAACATGAAACAGCTTTCCATGCAATGAATTCTAGGGATGATAAATATCTGCTAGTTTGAATGGCATCCTGTGCACCAATCATGAACACAGAGCCAGTTTTTCAACACACTGTATATCCACAAACCCATTTGTGGCTGTTCATTAGGTTGTTGAATAGGATTCCTTCCTAACAGCTTCCTTGCTGTACTGCTGTACTGTTTAATAGACAGTGAGACCAATTACCAATCATATAAAACACTCATAAATACTGTGTTTGCCCAAGTATCCCCAAATAAGCACACAAGACAACAGCATGGTTTTCACTAATTTATTAAATAGCTGATCTATATTATCACTATTAAATATGGTAATATATTGGGTGGGCTCCACTAAGCAGCCTTACTATGGCTAACAAATCCATCCTGGCTCCAAACTCAGCCAGCATTTCCCACAGGCCTTGTTTATCCTTGGCTGCACATAATGGGCTGAGAATTGTCAAGCCCCATCCCTCTTCCCTAATGCACCATAAAGCCACTATCAGGTTTGGAAAGATATTGCTCAGTACCAACGGCACTCCTTCCCAAGCCCCATTCTACTGTAAAGCCACTACTGGTCTGTTTAGGACACACCCTCTATCACACTCAATACCTCAGGCTGCTCATCCCTACCTATCATAAGCCACCCAACCTATCCCTGCCAACTAGCTATTGCTTATCCAGTTAAAGACCAGGCCTAAATAATTTTTAACATCCCCCCCCCCTTTTAGTGACATTGTGAAACAGGCAAAAAAAAGTCCCCCATCAGCCAATATGGGGGAACCTAAAAAAAAAATTAATCCCGCTTGGCCCTTTAAAAGCAACTGGCTAATACTATGATATCCCAAAGGAGAGTGGGTGAGTCAGCAGCACACTGCAAATACTTCCTTGGGAGGGGCATAGTTTCTCTAAGTAGCTACACTGCCACCCCAACCCCTTGACTAGAACATTTCCGACCCTGACCAATGCTGCCTCGTGCCTCATTTGGTAGAAAATGAGGGGCAGGGCAAATATGTCCACGGCTGCTAGTGCTAATGCTCTGAGTGCCACTTAATAAAATCCTCCCATTCAGTGTTCATCCTTAGGAACATTTATGACTGCTGACCTGTTTGGGTTAGCAGCATATTTGTACTTATATAGTCGGGGGGCAGGGGATAATGTGAACTTATGTGATAGGCATTCAGTTTGGTTGGTAAAAACAGCATAGACTGTGTGATCAGCTCTTGTCTGATTGTCACAGTTGAACACAGTATGGTCAGCTGGCAAACACACTCATGGTGAAATCTGTGGCATTTCTAATCAATTCAGAGGTGTCCAACTTCCAGGAAGGCCACTGAAGAGGTTCAAGGAGCAGATGTGCCCTCTCCTCACATATGTACAGTGTCTTGGACTGTATTTGACTATTCTTAAGGAACACCTCTGCTTCTAATCTGCTCACTGCTTCTATACAAGGACGACTACTGATATGAACTACCAAATGTGTTTATGTTCTTGGTATGCATGCATGAGCTTGATGTCAGGGTGCTATTTGTGTTGACAAATTTGTGTTGCTTTTGTACTTCCCAAGTTAAACAAAACACTCAGAAGGAATGTTGCTAAAATTAACGATGCTGTGATTTCTGCCTATGAGGTATGTTATGCAACTGAAAATTCCAACTGCCTTGCGGGGGGGGGGGGGGTTTGGGGGGGGGAATGGCCTGAAGTCCAATCAGCTTCCATATGCAAAAGACCAGGTTGTCGCAGCAGTTGTGGTGTGGGCGGGACCCGGGCTTTGCCTTCTGATTGGTGGCGATATATGCTGAGGAGCAGTGCCATCAGCCATACACTAAGGGAGTGCATTTTAGAATTAGAACTTTGGCACCCACTATTCAATTATATATAAGGAGAGATGTCTTGGACTGTATTTGACTATTCTTAAGGAACACCTCTGCTTCTAATCTGCTCACTGCTTCTATACAAGGATGACTACTGATATGAACTACCAAATGTGTTTATGTTCTTGGTATGCAGGCATGAGCTTGATGTCAGGGTGCTATTTGGGTTGACAATATTGCTTTTGTACTTCCCAAGTTAAACAAAGTGTTGACAAATTTGTGTTGCTTTTGTACTTCCCAAGTTAAACAAAACACTCAGAAGGAATGTTGCTAAAATTAACGATGCTGTGATTTCTGAAAGGACATCTTTGAAAATTGACATTACCTTGTTTCCAATGACATTCTTTTTACTCAAGAGAAGCACCATATATAATTACAGTGGTGATTCGTTTACATTTCACAATTAAAAATGATTGGCATTTTCAGTGGCTTTGCACCTGTGCCATTTCTAGCATCCAGCATAGTAGCTGTCTAAGCAGCCGGTGTTCACTCATGCGTATGATTTACTGGACAGCTTCATTTATGTATGTCCCAGGGTTTTTGTGTGAAGCTCACTCATCATTTAACAACACCAGCATTTTGAGTGTGCAGCTTCTGTGTTCATGCATTCATGTGCCACTGGTATTCATCATTTTGGTGTATACTCTCAAAGCTTACTGAATCAACCTACAATGAGAGAACACACAATGTGTTTGTGATCTAGTTTAGAACACTCAATGAACAGTTCACCTGTAGAGCCAGTCTAAGATACTACGCCACACTGCTTTCTCCTAGTACAATCTCACTAGGACTAAATTTGCCGAAGAAATCACTTATTTTGTAAGTTATAATTTTTCCCCTGTGGAGTGGGGAAACGGCACATGGGAAAAGGGACAGGGACATGTACAGGAACATGGTGCAAGAATGTACACTTACAGACCATCTTTCCTTATATATAAAGCTGTTTTGGGGTGAATGTTCGACATGCTCCCACAACCTTTGGTCTGCTGACCTGTCCCTCACAAGGTCTCTCCATTCATTGGTGGCTGTGTTGCCTGCATTGCCTGTGTTGCCTGCATCCTGCCCACAGGTGCAGCACATGCCAAAAATCAAGTCATAACAGAACTTCACTTCAGCACAGAGGACGCCTTGCTCGTGTGGGGCCCTGCCTTCTAGCCTCCTCCTTCCCCAGCCGGTGGCTCTTTGTGGCTCTGTGCCACTCAGGCCCACCTTGACTGCCTGCTTCTCTGGCCCCCACAGCACTCCCGGGGCTGGGCCTGTCCCTTGCCACGATCTTCGCACCACAACTGCCATCTTCCCACTGCTGCTCTGTCAGCATATGATGGCCTTGCGGACTCCAGTTGGCTTCTTCCCCTCCCACTTCCCCCACTCCACTGCCCTCTCTGCCACTTCGCCCAACCCCACTCTTCTGTGCTTTGCCGGCTCCAGGTCGGTGAGGGGCTGCGGGGCATGTCTGGCAATGGTGGGGGGGGGGCGGTGGGAAGCCACCAGGCCCACCTGGGCAGTGAGGCCATTTTGACTTGTTCTGTCACCCGCTTCAGTGTGGGCTTCGGGGAAGGGGCAGTGTGGGGGGGGGGGTCCTATGTGCAGCCGCAGAGGGACCTGTTTCTAGAGCTCATTGCCTTCCTTTTGCAATGGGCTTTGCTCCTAGTCTGTAATAAAACTGAGAACAATTTTGAATGCTTGATAAAAACCCAAACTTCTTTTCCCCTAAGCTCACAACTGGCAATCAACTTGAAATTTATCAAATGATATCTAAATCTGTCCAGGTAGGGTAAAGCAAATGAAGTAACGGGGATGAACATTCTATTCAGCCATTTTCTAGAAGAAGAGGAAGTTTTTATACCCCATTTTTCTCTACCTTAAAGAGTTTCAGAACAGTTTACAATCACCTTTCCTTCCCCTCCCCATAACAGGCACCTTGTGAGGTAGGCAGGGCTGAGAGAGTTCTGAGAGAACTGTGACTGGCCCAAGGTCACCCAGCAGGCTTCATGTGGAGGAGTGTGGAATCAAACCAAGTTCTTCAGATTAGAGTCTAGCACTCTTAATGTCTATACCATGCAGGCTCTCTAGGGCTCCATCTCTGAAATTTGTGTTTACATTTACTTTAATTTTTGGATAAGGGCTTGGAAAAGTCACTTTTCAGGAGCACAGCAGGTTGTATTACTCTTCATTATTTTGTATGGATGTGTTCATAACAAAGATGACCAAGTTACTGTCATAGTATTGTCAAGAAAAAAAGGATCTTCTAGATCTCCAATTTCTTTGATTGATTCGGGCTGCCTCTATCATTAGCCAGAATGAAGAGACTTCAAGGTCTGAGAGTGTCAGAGCCAGGGTCATGGATAGCAGATGCCAAAATCAAGAACAGCAACCCAGAACCAAGGGTGAGGTCAATGGGCTGCCCAAAGGCCAAATTTGAAACATCAGAAAACAAGTCATAAGCCAGGAGCCCAAGGATGCAAAGAAGTCCAGAGGCCAGAAGGGAAGGGAATCAGAAGGGAAACCATCACCAGTGATGAGGAAGGGAGCAGGAAGGTCATGGATAGCAGATGCCAAAATCAAGAACAGCAACCCAGAACCAAGGGTGAGGTCAATGGGCTGCCCAAAGGCCAAATTTGAAACATCAGAAAACAAGTCATAAGCCAGGAGCCCAAGGATGCAAAGAAGTCCAGAGGCCAGAAGGGAAGGGAATCAGAAGGGAAACCATCACCAGTGATGAGGAAGGGATTTTTTTTGCAGGAATGGACAGATCAGCAGTAAACAGTGTTAACCAGATTGGGATTCTCAGCCTTCCCTGGGGATTTATAGCTGCTTCCTGTTTGTATGAGCAGTGTTAAAAGGTGGAGCTTTTCTGAAGCTCAGGACCTCTTAAAGTTCCTGGAAGTTATTCATCCTGCAGTTCAGTGACTTGGCAAATGGAGCTGCATAGCTCCTAAACCTAGGAATGGGTTTGAATCCCCATGACCTCTAGCAATTGGTGAAACCACTAAAGGGCTGCAGATGAAAATATATTATTATGGCATGGGCTACATTTTCCTTTCCTTTTGTACCCTTAGAAGCTAATTGATTCACGAATCTTGAGCTGCAGAAAACACTTGTTTTGTTTGTTTGTTTTTAGATGCAAGGGACATGGGGTACAGTTTGTGTTTTCTTCTTCAGGCGCCAAATGGTCTTGGGCTGTCTCTGCATCTGATTAGTCCTGGCTCTTGGCCACTGTAACTGAGAAGGTAGCAGATCAGCCAAGGGCTCCCTGGGGTTCCAATTGTGAACAAGATGTGTGGGACTTGCAGCAGTATATTGGATACTTCTGCATTCTTCTGACATGAGCTTGACTGAGGCTTGATAAAAATTTGTGTGAGATAGTTGTGCTGAATTTGTCTACTTGATTCCAATCAACACAATGATAGCCCCTATTAAACCTCAAGCAAACAATATCCAAATCTTGCATCTGAAGGCAATGAATACAGTACCATAATGCTGCTCCCCAGGAAATATGCTTTTGTAAATATAAACAGAATGGAAACATGTGCCTGACATTAATTTGGTTACTAGGGAATGTGAGGATTTGACTCAGATTTGGCAGTCTTCACATGACATGAACAATGAAACTAAAAGCTTTCAGGAATGGAAGAAGATTCTGTGCCAGTTGGAACAAATAGTGTTGGATCTGCACATAGTCTTGCTGACTTTCCAAGTTGCCTTTTATACCAAGTGGGAAGTATCTATATTTGTCTAACACATATAATCACTGTAGCAGTGCTTGTGGCCAATAATGCCCAACTTTTAAATTTAAAAGTAAAGCAGAAAAAAATTACTGGCAGCTACCCATTCCATTCAGATGTTTTCAAATATACATACCATCTCTCTCTCTCTCTCTCTCTCTCTCTCTCTCTCTCTCTTTCTCTCTCTCTCTCAAAATATAACTTTGAAAAGCAATAGGATCATATTTAAGCCTCTATACATTGGCACATTAAAAAAAAAATTACAAAATTTATATCCCTCCTCTCCACAAAAAATTCTTAGCTGGTTTACAATAATTCATTGAAACCCCGCAATTATAAAGGCAAACCACCAGCTAAAAGAGTCAGCTAAAATCATAAAAGCAGCAGAGCTAAAAACCTAAAAACAACCAAAACAGCAGCCAATAACGTTCAAAAATAAGAATCAGACAATCACAATATGTAAAACTCTCACCAAATCATCTCTTCTTATATATAATTGTGAAGTGGGGTGACACTTTCTGAACATTCCGCACACTCCTAAATCAGTTGACTCCATGATGTGTCACTCAGAAGCTGTCCCTATCCACTGGCTGCATTGCCTGAGTCCCGCCTCCGACATTCTAAACAGTTTGCTGTTCCTCTCCCCCCCATAGCCAGTCAGAACACAGAGGTTATTTGCATATGTGGCCTGACTGGCCTTTGCCTCTAACTTTCTAGAGAGTTTATTATTGGAAGTCATTGAATGTGTCCTGAGGTAAAATACACCTCCCAATCTTCCCTTAAACGGTCACTGGAGTTGCCAATCTCCATGTGGGGCTTGGAGATCTCCCAGACATCACCATGTTCCCCAGCCACAGCACATCATTTCCCCTACAGAAAATTTCCCAGCTTACAACTGATCTCCAGATGACCAAGATCAGTTCTCCTGGAGACAATGACTGCTTTGGCCAGTGGACTCTATGGCATTATACCCTGCTGAAGTTCCTCTGCACCCCAAACCCTGTCCTCCCTAGGCTCTACCCCTCAAATTTACAGGTATTTCCCAACCCAGAGTTGGAAAGCTGAAGGAAATAAACACAGCTTGCCTCCCTCTATTTTCCCCTTCACTCTGCCGCCCCACCAGCCACAGCCGGGACACTCACCTGGAGTTTCCTTCTAGAGCTTGTATTTCTTCCCACAATAGGCCTTACTCCTAGTAGGAAGAATAAATCAGAAATAGCATATCATAATGAAAGAGTTATAAATAAAAATCCCATAAAATTTGTTGAAAAGATGTATTAATGACTTCACCTGGCGTCTAAAAGACTTTAAGTTCAGTTCTAGAAGAGGCTGAGTGGGGTATGTGAAAGAAGTTCCAAAGCTGTAATGCTTATGTCATTAAAAGGTGAAGAATGTGATGTAAAAGTCTTGTAGATTCCGAAGAGTACTAGGAAAATGAAGATGCCATATTCTGTCAACCATTGAATTTGATTGGGAAAAGGCTGTGGTTCAGTAGTAACATTTTTCCCCCCATGCAGAAGATCCTAGGTTCAAACCTTTGTCTCTCAAGTCAAAGACATCGGGAAAGACCTTCCTCTGCCTGAGACTCCAGAGAGCCTCTGTCAGTCAGATTATATAATAATGATCTAGATGGACCTGTATTAACTTCATGTGAGCCTATGCTATTGCAACAGGGCATAGCTCAAAGGGAAGATGAGCTACAATGGAACCCACACTGATTTCAGTAGAGTACTAGGTCTGTGGGATATTTCTGTTCATGATTGAATAAACTTACCTCCCCCCCCAAAAAACACATTCATTCTAATGACTGCAGAAGGGGACCCATAATTTCAATCCATATCTGCACAGATAACACAGAGTTATGGACTGCTGAATACTTAATCTTTGTTCTGGGAAGCTGGATAGACAGCTGTGTTACGATGAAGCCACATCATTTAGTGAAAAGATAGTCTGTTGACAAGAGGGAATTTTACATTCTGCTTCAAATAGAGCCTTCTTATAGGGAAGGTTAGTTCATTTTAATTGCAGTGTAAAAACTTGATACCTGTAATAGACATCCACATTATGTACAATTCCACATTAGACAATTCAGTAATTTCATACTTAATTCTCCAATTACACAACTATCCAACTGTACTAATAGCCCTTTACTGAATTTGATGTTTTAGGACATTAAGGTGACAAAAGAGATAACTGATACTCTAGAGCCATATGAAAAGGGAAACCCCTCCACAAAAAAAGCAGGCCAACACAAAAATCTTCCAGATCTCTATATAACTGAAGACTTCGATAAAATAAACCGTTTAAAAGGCAACTGAATCCAGTCTTTTAGTGACATCCAGAATAGATACAATAATTGTAATAATAAATTTCCTGTGTTCAAGGTGTCTTTCAACAACAAAAGTAATAAATTAAAGAACACAAACCCCGAGTATTTAAAACAGAAACTGCTTAACAGCATGCTTTATGAATAATAAAAAAATGGGTTGGATCCAACCAGCTTTTCTACTGGTGAAAAAGGGAAAAAGGCTATGCTGGGAATTATAAGATTTCCACAGGCAAAAGCCAGATATGACAGAAATGGTAATAAGGAGTGGAACTGGCTAAGATTGAGTGAACAAGCTGGCTGAATTCAACCTTTGTTTTCCCTTGGAAAGGAAACAGTTCTGCACCTCCTCCACAGCAACATTGCAGAAATTTTAGGGCAGCTGCAATGAGGGTTCCACCCCTTGTAGCTGATGATCTGACCTGCCTCAACATTGACATTTTGTCCTACTAACTCTTACTACCTCAGAGGCTCATATAAAGAAGAAGCAGCCACTAAAATAGGTAGGCTGCATGCCAAGAAGTGAGACATTTGACCAGAAACAAACCAGAATCCTGTGTATTTGTTGCAAAGCTGTTCAGAAGATGAGGCAGAGTGTTTTGCACTAGTAAATTCCAAACGTTCAAAGAGTCCACCTCAATCGAGAATGGAGGCTAAACTGGATTATCATGAGTTTCATTATTTCTCAGTGAAAGGCAAAACACAATGAAGCAGCTCATGTCCTCTAGAAGAAACTAGCCTTTTGGTGTTACACCAGGGATTTCCCCCTGTTCATGGCAAAACACATGCCAGGAAATGGGGAGTTAGCGTGCAGGCCATTACATTGAGGACTGCCTCCTTTAAAGAGGTTGTAACAGATGGCGAGAAGCAGGACTAGACTAGTTTGTGTAGTATTTTGTATTGCTTCCCTTAGAGTGGTAAACATCTGTGCTCTGATTTAGTTAGCCCTGGAAAGATCACCAGAATGAGAGGGAGAGAGAACTTTGCAGAAAGGAGGAACTGCTATGCAAAACAGCACCCATTTCAGCTCAGTGGCTTGATGATACTGAACTCTAAACCTTCAAGTGATGTATTTGTCTCTTCATATTGTTATTACAAAAATCTGTAATGGTGCCTAGCCCTGAGGAACATTATACAACCATCTCTCAGTGGTCAGATCAATGTAGACTATACTCTTGATGCAACCAGGCAAAAAGAATGAAATCACTGATGTATTACCACAGGCAACATGATCACAGTTGCTTAATATCCAGCAATGCAATCATACGTCCACATTTCAAACAAGCTGTGTGCCTATATAAAGCCCTGCTGAAAGCCCATTGCAGGTTTTTGGTTTTTTTAAAATAATACTACAGATATCATTAGTGAAATTACAGAAATCATTATCCCTCAATATAATTTTTTGCTAGACTCCTCTGTGTGTGAGTGAAAAGGAGTCATGGTGACATGGTGCCTGCAGTTGAAGAATGAGTGCTACAATATGGAAAAGATCACTTGAATGGTCTCATTTGTCCTAGAAATAAGCAAATACTATAGAGCAGCATAGCAGCTACTGTACACAAACAAACTGTCACAAAATCTGAGTGGTTCAGCCCCATGTCTGGGGGAAAAAAGATCAAATCTACTTTGAGTTCAAAGCAACAGACAACAAAGGGGATCACAGCTTGAGTTGTAATGGTGTGTCCTTTCTGGACAGGACAGCTGTAACAAGCTAATGGAAAGCAATGGCCCAAAGTTCTTTGAAATTTCACATAGGTAGGGGAAAATATCTTTTATCAAGTTGTTAATCATCCTCCTGTGACAAAACAAAGCACATGAAACAGTTTGGCTTGTTCCCACTCAGTTCTGTCATCTTAGTTCATGCTTACAGTTTCACAGACACATATCATCCGTTCTATTGTCCTTGGTGCACTTCTCTTGTTAATTAGCGCCTACCATGCAGTTGCATGTCTCCACGGCTAGCTGGTGATTAGACAGAGGAATACAACTGAGAAAGGACAGCTGTTTATTATGCTGTTCACGTACTCTTTTTTCTCCCCCCTTCCCAAATCCTACCATTTATCCTCTTTTACTAATCACACTTATTGCAGTTTCTTGCTTAAGCCAGTTGCTCAAGAATGTTTATCCTAGCCCTGACCTGTATAGCCCAGGCAAGCCCAGTCTCATCAGATTTCAGAAGCAGAGTCAACTCTGGCAAGTACTTGGATGGGAGACCTCCTTGGCATACCAGCAGTCGGGAGATGAGGGCAGGCTTTATTCAGCTACCTCTCTGAATATCCTCCAGGTTCCCAGTAGGGATCAGTCACCAGTGGTCGTCATTACTTCCAGATGTACAGACACACACACACACACACACACAAATACAAAAAAATTACCCCAAAAAAGAATATGCATGCTGAAAAGGTAACTGATATTCATTGTCAATAAAGTCTGTGTAACAAATGGTGCATGAAAACATCATGAGTTAGATCCAGCATGGAATTTCAGCTGGTGCAAGGACTTCTAACCAAGAACCATGACCTTATATTTATTTATTTATTATTTCGGTTTCTATCCCGCTCGAACCCCCCCATGGGTCTCTGAGCGGCTTACAGTATTCTTAATTAACCTTATCTATGGCCACATTTCAATCGGGGTGGGGACTACCCTACCGGCACCCTGTGGAAGGAGTTGTTGTACTTCTCACTCCTGGTTCAGCTGCTGGCTATTGCTGGCTCGGCGCTTTTGTTCCATTCTCCTTCTTGCGATCCTTGGTGTCGGCTGGTAGGACCATTCGGCGCACGGCTCGTATTGGCGCGGCCTTGGCTCAGTCCATCGTGGCTCCGCTTGCGCCTGCGCCTCACGCTCCCCTGCGTCTCCTGGCTCCGCCTGCCGACGTCTGGTCACAGCTCCGATGTTGTGCTTGATCGCCATTTTTCGCCGCTCGCCATCGAAGTTCTTCAATCGCCAACGATGTTCCACCCCCCCTAATGGGGAAGGGTTCTCCCTGCCATCTAAGGCAGGTACCCGATTTATCTACTCGCATCATGATGTAATTTATTGCTTTCGAACCGCTGGGTGGGCGGAAGCTAGGACTAGGGCCAGGAGCTCACTCTGGCCGCGGTGGATTCGAACAGCTGTAGCAGCTGTTCGCAGATGTTACCAGCAGGTGGGTCTAACCACCTGCGCCACCGCTCCCTATCCCATGGCAGCCCAAAATGTCCCCCTGATATTTTTCCTTGGGGGATCCCTCTCACTTGAGGGCAAGATTACTATGGGCATTTGGGGCTCTTGCAGGATGGGCAAGCTGAGAAAGTTTCACTCGATGGTGGAAGTCCTTGTACCTAAAGAAATGCTGCACTGAATCTGACCCCATATTTTCAATGTTCATACTTTGTTCAAGAAAGACACACACACACATACACAATGCATTTTCAAGTTGTATTTGAGAAAATTCCCCCAGTTCCTCCTAAAGACATGAAGGCAGTGGACTTCCAGGCTTTGGTGCTTTAAAGATGGCCATGTCTTCTCATAGCTCCGAGAGACGCGTGCCATGAATCAGATAATAGGAGGGGGTGCAATCTTTTGCGCTCCCCATGAAGCCCTTGCAAAATGGGCTCCTAACCAGGGGGCTTCTGAAGAGCCCTTCCTTCGGCCGACAGCCGATATAAGGGGGCTACTCTCTGCCCCAAAGGTCCTGCCCTCATTCCCAGCCCTCATTCCCAGCGCACGCTGGAACAAGTGTAATGAGGTTTGGCGATTTAACTCTGCCCAGCGAGATCCCAGGGTAACCTGCTGGATCATCCTGAAGATTGATGAGTGAGTTAAAGTTGAAGCGAGATACCGAAGCCCTGATGCGAAGCCCCCCCAATACAAGCGGGAGGGGGGAGAGGTCGCCCTACCCCCTAAATGACCTAATGAAGCAGAAACACGATGGGGGGGGGACTGAGCATGCAGTGGCATGGATTATAACAGAAAGACTAGAGCAGAGAACTTTTCCAAAAAATAAGCATTTACAGACCTCTGAGACTTTGGCAACTTTTTTCAGTAAATGTAAACATCCCCCCAAGATGGCGATCAGAGACTTTGAGGAAGGCAGGACCCAAGCTTCCCTCAGGAAGAAGGAGATTGGAGGGTTTAGGTCAGGTGACCAAATCATAGACTCTTCCTACAGCTTAAAATCTCTCACCCTCTGCTGGCTAAAGCGGTGCACTGGACGGAACTGGCTCTAAATGTTGCTGTACTTTTAAAGGAACAGTGTCTATACCAAGAAGCAGCGAATCTTTGATCACAGAGGAAATTAAGACTGTATGGAGACTCTAAAGTGTAGCGTATATTGGATGGTTGCAGGGAGATTAAAAAGCGATTTCGGAGCAAAGTGCTTGGCCACCCTTCATAACATCTGCCTACAAACTGAATGGTAGTATTCTCCAACCAGCGTGTGTTGGAAGCAACAAAAGGAAGGACCCCTATGATCTAAGACAAACAAGAAAGCGAATGAAAGTCCTTGGGAAAGCGGTATCAATTGGACAGAGCCTGTTATATTGAAGCTGATAGTGAAAGAAGATTTAACAGAGAAGGAAGAGGATAAATCTGTGTGATTTTATAGACTGAGGGAACCTTGGCTCCACAGTGTTATATTGGGGGGGGGGGGAAAGGGAAAGCATATAGGGAGATGCCAAACTCTCTCAAGGTCTATATCTTTGTTAATTAGCTATGGAATTACTCTCTGTCTAGCCTGATAAGCTGGTTTTGACAGCTGAAGCGATGATTGATGATACTCCTCATGTCTGAAAGTAATTAAGAGTAGCAAATCTTTTCTTTAAGCCAGTGATGGCGAACCTTTTAGAGACCGAGTGCCCAAACTGCGACCCAAAACCCACTTATTTATCGCAAAGTGCCAACACGGCAATTTAACCTGAATACTGAGGTTTTACTTTAGAAAAAACAACTCATACATTAACTTAAGATGATCCAAACAAAGTAAGGAAAGCAATCCCAAATGCTTTCATTTACTTTAAATTATTTAGCAGAGAATTCGACACATTAATGATGGTCTGGGCCTGGCTGGGGTGATGGAATGCGTGCCCACAGAGAGGGCTCTGAGTGCCACCTCTGGCACCTGTGCCATAGGTTCGCCACCACTGCTTTAAGCAGTTTGTAACCTTCAACACTTGGGCTTTTAGTGCCTTCTTTTTATTTCTCCCATAGCTTGTAGTTTCCCCTCCCCATTTCATTGTAGTTTAGTAGTTTTTTTAGAAATGCAAATTTTAAAAAATCCCCTTCGGGGGGCCAAAAAAAAAAGTCATGAAGGCAGCTTCTGAAAACGTATATTTAGTGTTCTAGATTCTCAGAGATGTACTATCTTCTCTAGTTCTATCTGCTGGCTATTCTTCTAGTCAGAGTCTTTCTGTCACTTACTATCTTCTACCCTGTGTACAGACAATTTTTAAAAGATCCATAATATGAATTCAGGTTCTGTGTCAATCTCATTGTTCTAAATACTTGTTGAACATGCATTCATCTTTTCCAGGATTTCTGTCTTGTTTAGGAATTCAAATTCAATCTAACTTACTCTTACCTTGATAAGGGTACTTGTGTACCATCATGGCACACACAACTGAGGCTTCACTTGTACACAGATTTGTAACTGGTGGACCTCCTGATGGCACTGGTATTTCTGGCCACTGTGTGACACAGAGTGTTGGACTGGATGGGCCTTTGGCCTGATCCAACATTGGCGTCTCTTATGTTCTTTGGTTCTTAACTGGAATAAATCATTTTAGCACCAGGGATATATACTTTGATATACCCTAGCCAAAAATAAACTGGAAATTACCTGTTTTGAGTCAGCTCAGGGATAACCAAAATGATCTAAAACACTCCCAAAATTCGGAAATAAAGAAAATGTATCTCCCAGAATTTCAGGGTTTGGGTGCCTGGAGCCAAGAGGGAGAGAGAAGAAGCTGGTTTGCCAAACTGCTTTTGGCAGGGTCTCTCTCCCTTTACATTTTAAAGGGTCATTATTTTCTGTGTGAAGACCTGACCTCTGAAATCAGACCTTGCATGTGCTTGACAAAAACATTTTGAAAGCCTTTCATCAAACTTCTGGCTTTAGGTCAGACAAACCATCCATGCCAAGAGAACACAGCCTTTAATTAGTTATGGTACTAAAGCTGGTAATTATTTAGTTGGGAACAAGAATTTGTCCTGCTTGTAATATATTCAATTGTTTTACAAGCCGAGTGCCTTTTCGTGGAGTTCTCTAGCACAGAATGTTAAATGAGAGTCTGTACATTCAGGGACAGCATACATGAGAAAAGGGAATCACAGCTAGGTGTTACATAGATAAATGCATATAGATACTTAATTTTACCTCCTTACTCTCAATGAAACTCTCACTGATATTGTAAAACTACATAATTTTTAATATGAGCATGCAGGGTGCCCTGATGTGCCAACAAATAAAATAATAAATATCTGTTAATGTGTCAATAAATAAAACAAACAATGCAATCTTAAAGCAATGGACATAGATTGAAGTAACTCTCCTTAGGATTGTACTGAGATATGTATTTTACCACCATTTCAAGTTCAACGTATTATTCCTTTTTATTGGAAAGTAACATTAATTCAATTCCCAGCTATGTTAAAAATGGAGGAAGTCGTTAGATCATAATTTAAATAAAAGAGTGTAGTCTCATTTGTTTCTTTGTGGTTCCTCTTCTTCTGTGTATGCTTTGTTTAAAGAAAACATTTACAAAATGGTCCATCAGTGGCAACTTTCACCTATTTGGATTGCCATGATTGATAGAAACAGCAATGACAGATGTTTTGTAAATACCCAAATGGCACTTTTCTGTATATGTGGTGGTATTGCACTTGAGCAGAGTCTTTCTGGGATATGATAATTAACTCGTTATCTATCGCTTTTGATCTTGATCAGATGGCCAATTTGATCCATTGCCGTTGCTGTTCCCTTATGGATTTAAAGTGCATGATCAGACAGCAACATCTGTCTGTTATGCCCCAGTCGTCTGAGTTCCATTCCCCCCTCCCCTTGCCCCGTATTTCTTTGATACCTGAGAAAGTCCGGTCCTGTTGGTCTGAGCCGCTTCCAAAATGGATTACCTGTCATCTGGTCACTCTGTTGTGCACCCAAGCTGCCAGGCAGGTTTTACTAATCTCTTGTTTTCCAGCTGCGACCCCCCCCCCAAGTTAGTGAGGATTGCATGACTGTATATATGCACCTCCCCCCCCGGGGGGGGGACTGCTCAAAACCTTGCTTTTGCCTGAAAAACTCTCAAAGAAAGACACCCCTGTTCTGCAGCTTTTTAATATAGTTTGGGGAAGGAGTAAATTGAAAAGATTAGAGGGAGGACAGCAGTGAACTCCATATCCCAGCAGTCTCTTCACCGCTTGTGTGCTTGCTCTGTGGACTAACTTTAAAAAGAAAATGGCTGACAGCCCCATGAACTCCATATCCCAGCATACTCATCAGTGCTTGTGGGCATGCTCAAAGGACACACTTTTGAAAAAATGGCCGACAAATTGACTCCCTGCTTGCTGCCGTCTAATCATGCAAGGAGGTGGAAAAAGCACTTTGAAGCAGTTATACTGTATGTATCCTAAAGCAGTATCAGATACTATCAGTGTACTTGCTAACAAGTTTAGTATTTTTAAGAATCTGGAAATCAAAGAATAGACTATCAGTGATTAATTGCTTAAATAAGGTTAAAGAAATTTTTAAATTGTTACAACTAGCTTTATTGCAAAGGTCACAAGATACTGTAAATGTTAAAAGATAACGGAATAGTGTGATTCAAAAAAACTGAATATGCTTTACATAGTAGTACCACAGTGCTACCCTCCTTGGACTTTTACAAGCAGATGCATATAATAGCCAATGGGATCATCTACTGGAAAAGAAAATGAAATCTCTAGGTATAACAAACAATATGGTGAAGATCATGGAGACCAAAGAAATAATTAGGCTAATTAAACTGTGCGTTAAGAAATTGGATATTAACAGCACATCTGTCAGGGCACACAGGGTATGTTTGGTATCTTATTTAGATATTGCCCTCCCAGTGCGACTGCCAAAGTACTTTTATCAGTTGACAATACCAAAGCTCAGAAGAGCGTTTACTTTGGCCAAAATGAATTATCTTACGTCAGCAGTTGTGGAGGGCAGATACAAAAAGGTGTCATGTACAAATAGAATATGTAGATGCTCATCTGATAAAGTTGAAACTATTGAGCATATGCTTATGGAGTATCCTATATTTAATGAGGACCAGTTTAATTACTGCTATACTCCAAAAAATTAAAAGACCTAATGAGGCACCTGATAGTAAAAGGGCACAGGTGACATGGTTATTATCAGATTCAAATGATTCTGTTACTCTGTCTGCGACAAAATTTTTACAGACAATAATTAAACTTCAGAAGAATATCACCTAAGGCATTATTTTATTTTATTTTATTTTATGCTCAAGGCTATAACTGTATGAGGTTCAATAGATAGATAGGTAATACCACAGTGTAACTAATTTAATGTGGGAAGTTTACATCACGTAGGCCATATGATGTAGGATAGATATATCTATTTAATTTATGTTGATGTTGTATGCATAATTTCTTTTCTTTTTTGTTCTCTTTTTTACTTTAATATTTCTATATGATAAATATTTTTTTCAATTAAAAGATAACGTTCAATAATGTCATATATTTAGAATACACCTGATTTATAATGACCAAATCTTATTGTTGGTAACTTTTAGAGCCTGTAAGTTTCATATTCACTTTAACTTGCAATTACTGCATAAAAATTAAGTTGACGAGTCTCTCTGCAGCCACAGGTTCAACACAGTTTCAATCACATATGTGATATGAAACAAATCTACAATCCCCAGGGGACAATGCAATTATGCATATGTGTATGTCACCGTCAGTGCACACGTGTCATCATTAAGTTGGAAAACAGACACAGTTTTCCAAATGCTCACCCAGAAAAGCTCATAAAAACTAAGGTGATAGCCATTAAACTGAAGGAAACTAATACATTGCTATATTGATGACCAAATTTAATATAACTACATGGCACAAGGATATAAATCCATATCCATGTTTCTACATAGCTAACATATATCTGAAATAACCATGGTGGGCTTCCCTCCACAGTGATCTCATTTTGTGCTTTGAGAATTCTTGTCTCCAGAGAGCTTAAACATGTTATTTGACTGTAGGTATCTGACTCAGCTCATGCTCTCTCAGCATTTTTTTCTTGTGGGTTTATTTTACTACATGCTCTTTGGTTTACCGTATTTTTGGCCAGGGGAGGTCTGAATTATGAAAACTTTGTAGGGCAGTTCAAATTTTTAAAGATTTGTTGGACAAAAATTGTGAAATGTGAAATAAGCTTCTTAAAGCTTTCAAATGTATTTTCCAACCAGGAACTGATTCCCATGTCTATATATTTGTACACATTAATGCTGCAGTTTGATCGCCTAACCATGATTTCGTTTACTAATGTATACCATGGAAGGTTTGGAAAAAAAATACAACTCCTGTGTACTACACATTACAAAAGTGACCCTGATCCAGCAAAATTTCAATCTCATTTTAGCCCATTTACTGTGATGTTTCCTTCAGAACAATGAACACAATCAAATCTGGAACTTTAAAGACAGAGGCTAGTCAAGACATACTTCACTCTGTTTCTCCCTATTCCATGGTTTGCACACTTTCACACAATGGTCTAAACCTTTCAACTCATCCTGTCCCAGCTGGGAGCATTCCTCTCTGAACCTGAACCTTCTGCACTGTTTCCGGCCATTGCCATTCTCTACTCATGATCAAGAGCACATCCTCTGCCCTTATGGTCCTACAACACTAGGAATGGGCATGAACCAGAAAAATGTGGTTCATGTTTGTTTGTGGTTCATGGCCAAATCACAAGCTGAACCATGAACTGAATTAAACCAGAAGGTTCATTCATGAACTGTACTAGCTTGTGGACCTGTGTTAGCCCTGGTGTCCATTTTGGGCTATTTTATGGACTATGCATTATGAATAAAGACTTGATATAAAATGGGCTGCTATCTGAGAGACTGTGGATGGAAAGTTCAATGAGAGGGCACCTTGAAGACGGTACCAGCTGAGAGCCATAATCTCCTGAGTTAAACATCGATCTAGAGGGGCCCCAAAGCTATCTACATTCATCATGTATGCTAACACGAAGAAGCAACTAAAACAATGAACTCGCTAGTCAGCCCAGACCAAGTGTCTCCACTTTGACAAGCTTAACATCAGATGTTTACCCCGGCCGGGAGATTTATTACACATAGCAACAGGACGCGTCAACAATACTGGTGGCTCTGCACATAACCTCTGCCTCCTCCCAAGCACCTCCCCACTAGTTAACGAATATAGTGGAAATTGACCCCCTAGCCAATCCTTGACCTTTGGGGTAGGGCTATATGGTAATCTGTTTGAGCCCACCCCTCGCCCCCTCTCAAGAAAGTTTAAAACATTGAGCACGGAACTGCCAGCCAGCGCCATTTCCATCTTCGCCATCTTCTTCGTCCCCTTCTCCTTCCCCCTCGTCATCGACCTCTCTTGTCTGCTTATCCTCTTTTGGCCCACTTACTATCCAATTCCCCAAATACCGCTTTACCTTAGACTGCAGCTAAGGTCAATTCACGTGTCTCTAGCCGGTCTGGTTTCACGTGCTTCTACCCATTTCTTCCCTCCTACCCTCCTCCCGCTGGAAGTTTAGGAGCTGCGCCACATCGAAGAGTTGTATTTGACTCTCGTCTCTGTCTCTCATTGAAACGCATTGGTACAGCCCATCCTTCGTATACACAGACCAGTAACCCGATAATTAAACTGTTCCAATTGTTCTCCTAAAGAGCAATTCGGCTAACACCTGCAAACCCCATCAAAAGGGACCACAGTCCTTTTAAACAGGGTTTGCAAAAAACAAACAACAACAAAAACAGCTGAGTGGTGGGGAATAGCGTGCTTTCCACCACTCAGCTGTTTCAGGCTTTCTTCTGCAGTCCCTTTAAACTTTAAAAGGACTGCACAAGAAACCCCCAAACAGCTAAGTGGTGAGAAGCAGGCTACTCTCTGCCACTCAGCTGTTTTTGTGGCTTTTGTGGGGGACAGAAAGCAGGGGTTTAGAAGAAGAAGAAGAAGAAGAAGAGATTGGATTTATACCCCGCCCTTCACTACCCAAAGGTGTCTCAGAGCGGCTTACAAACTCCTTTCCCTTCCCCTCCCAACAACAGACACCCTGTGAGGTGGGTGGGGCTGAGAGAACTCTGACACAAACTGCTCTTTTTCAAGGACAGCTGTGCCAGAGCTTGTGACTGACCCAAGGTCACATCAGCAGGTGCAAGTGGAGGAGTGGGGAATCAAACCCGGTTCTCCCAGATTAGAGTCGGCACACTTAACCACTACACCAAACTCAGAGAACTCAGAGTCCCATTCAGTGTTCCCTCTAAGCTGAGTTAGTGTGAGCTAGCTCACAGTTTGTTAGCCTCTGTCTCACAGATTTTTTTCTCAACTCAGGAAGGATGGTTCCAGAGCACCCTGATTTAATGCAGCAGCCAAACTGCTCGCTCAGAAGTTTAATGCCAGTAGCTCACAAAGTAGAATTTTTGCTCACAGGTCTCCACAGCTTAGAGGGAACATTGGTCCCATTAAACTCCTGCTTTCTGCTCTATCCACAAACCACTATGAACTGCTTTAAAAGTTTGTGGAAGTTCATCACAGTAGACCTATCACAAATTTTGGTTTGCTAACCACAAACAGGGCAACATTTGTGAAAAAAAAAATCTTCATGGTTTGGTTTGTGTCCCTTCCTATCTATTACTTCCCTGCTATCTGTCTTCATAAAGGAGAACATCTGTCTTCATAAAGAGGATTTTCTGGCTTTTCTTGGGCTAGAGTGTTTTATCTGATGACAGGGTCTTCTCAGGGTGTTAATCAAGGCATCTTGCATTTCCCAATCACAACAATCACCACCAAGAAGCAACAGCTGTAACAATGGACACAATGAATCAGAAATTACTTCTTCAGTGTATCAGCACTCTGAAGAATATTTAGACCTTCTTTAGGGCAATTTACTAATGTTTTAACTACCCCCCCCCATGTTATACAATTTTGTCTGTTTTAACTACTATGACTGCAATCCTAAAAATTCTTAAATTGTGTTAAAGTTTATTTCATATGTAAATATGAATGCCTTGGTGTCATCTTACTAGCTAGTGTTACTGAAAATTATAATGGTAGATTTGCAAATCAAAGTAACTAAATATCAAATGGTCCCAAATAATCCATAAACTCTAACATCAGTTGCTATTCAGGATGAAGATGCCCATCATGGATCACCTGCATCAAAAGTCACACCCAGACATTTCAATGGGGTGCCAAACCAAGCATAAATGCACATGTAGATGCATGACTGCATTCATATAGAACACATAAATCTGCCTTACACTGAGTCACCTCACCAGCAAGGCTCCCTCTAAGCTGTGGAGTCTTGTGAACAAAAATTCCACTTGGTGAACTGCTGGCATTAAAGTTGTGAGCGAGCAATTTGGCTACTGCATAAATTACTTTGCTCTGGAGCCATCCTTCCTGAGCTAAGACAAAAATGTGTGAGCCAGAGGCTAAAAAACTGTGAGCTAGCTCACACTAACTCAGCTTACAGGGAACACTGCTCACCAGACTATCAAGAACATTACTGTTTACTCTGACTGGCTGCAGCTCTCCAGAGGTCCTTTGTAACATCTACTACCCTATCCTTTTAACTGGAGATTGCCAGAAACTGACCTTGGAACCTTGTGCATATAAAGCACACACTACCTCTGAGACACAGCCCCATTCCCAACCTACTTCATGTGCAAGATGCTGTAAATATCTGCCTAGGAAATCTCATGCCATCAAAAGCAGATTCATTGCTAATGAGCCTCAGCACACTCTTTTTAAAAACTTCTAATGGAATTCCCTTTCATTGTCTCAGGTGCATTTGTTGCAGAATAAGTTATTGTAACTTTCATTTGCAAAGGTTAAACAAAGAACATTTAAAACTGGCAGCTGAATGTGAAACAAACACACACAAGCTATTTGTGCTCTGATTTTAAGAAAAGGCTTTTTGTAATTACACAATGATTAACAACTGTATTTGTATTTTCTTATCTAGGTGTCATAAACATTCTCTTTCTGAAGCTGAATTAATACAAGCTGTGAAAAAGGAATACTGATGGCTCTTTTCAATACAGAACATTATTTTGTTTGAGGATTATGCAAATAAGTTCTTAAAGTCTCATTAAATGATAATATGTAAGCCCGACACCCAAGAAAAAAAAATCCTGGTTAAAATCCTGATCAGTCAAACATGGTTAGAAGGTAACACCTTGGCAGGTATATTATGTACAAACTTTGCTATAAAAATTATTTGCACCTAATATTTGTGTTATTCCAAGCATCCAGTATCTCTTGTCTATTTTTGTTCTACATATATATTTCAAACGTGTGTTGGAATGTCGTCAATGCTGAATGGAGTATTGATTTCTTATGTGGAAAAGGTTTTGTGGATTCTAATGAAGCGAATTAACTGACATTACCCTTTTAAATATCTTCTTCATTGCAATGATTTTTGCATGAGATCAGTGCCCAATCCTTTAAAAAAATTAAAAATGTTTTAATATATGTAACAAATTTACAATTTAGGGAACAATTTCATACCACTACCTTACCTAGCTTCGAAGCAGGCCAGTTTTTATTATGAAAATATAAGACATGCTCCCCGTCTAGTCCAATATACTGTGTCTCACATAGGCCAACCATATAAGTACAGAGGCCTTGAAGTAAAAGCTTCACCTATTGTCCCTCCTCCCACAAATGGTATCCAGATGTGCATAGCCTCTGAGTATGAAGGTTTCAGTAAACCATCATGGAGAATAGATACTGTCCTCCATGAATTTGTCTCATCTATTTTAAAGACTCTAGTGGTCAACATTACATCAAGTAGTGAGTTCCATAAATTAACCATGAATTGTGTGAAGAAATATTTTCTTTTGTCAAATCTGACAATGTAATAGCCTTACTGCCCATCTATCCTACAGTAATCCCATTAAATGGATGGGAAAAGAGACAATTTGCCCCCGGCAATCCAGAATGCTTCATGATGCAATAAGTTCTGAACATGAGCTTCCCACAGCCAAGCACAATGTTGTGGTATCTCACTACACTGGCTTTTTGTTTGGCTATTTCTTTACAACATTTTTATGGAACCCTATTGTTGTGCTTGAGGCAATTATAAACAAACAAACAAAAATGGCTTGTTCATCCTTAATGTATTCACTTTGAACCAAGGCTGTACAAAGCTTTGATGCAGTCCAACTTATACAATGCTTGGAGCTGTCCCCAATACTGAACTGAATTACAAAACCCCACTACATACAAGATCTCCAAGCACGCCAAAGCTTCTGAGTGTGTTCAGTAGAGCAGCTGAATTAGTATCTACAGAATGTATTTGGGATCAAATGCTAAGTATCTTCATTTACTTTCTTTCTTTCTTTATAAGAATTAAAAATGAAGTTTATGTTAGATTGTCAGTGGAAGAGGTACCATTTCTTATCAGAATGTACATTATACAAAAACAGTGACTGACTTTCATAAAATGTGTGCCAATTTAGATACCCACAAAACCCAGATATGTGTAAATACAGTTAAAAGAGCTCCAAAAAGAGCTAAGCAGAGAATGTGAAAGTCTGTGATACATCATAGTATAGTAATATGGAAAAAAAGTGTTAGATGCGAGCTTGTTGGGATTTGTGCTTCAGGTCCCTGCTTACTTATTATGGAAATACAAGACGTTTCAATCTCTAGGAAGGGAGAAATCACACTAGTTGATGCATGCCTTGAAAGGGAAACAGAGCAAGAGCCCCCAAAGACAAATAGAGCTGAGAAAGACAGTGGGAGATTAAGATAATGGACTCTTCCCAGTTTAATCTTGCAGTATTTGTTTTCCATTCACTTTTATTTACTGAGAATAATTTTGCTTCATAAATATAAAAAACAAAATAAATGAAGTAAAAGAAAGCTAAATAACCTTGGATACTCAGAAGATGGTTTATGACTATCATATTTTTCTGCGATTCTGATCTGATGCTTTGTTTACATCAAGAAATTTCAGGATCCAAACTTCTCGTACAACCCCAGAATGCATTAACATTATAAATGTGTTGCTAATTATGAATGCATTATTAACTGAAGCTACTTTTGACAAATCTTCTCATGTTCCCATCTTATTCTTCTTCGAAGGTGCTAGTGAGTTTTGATTGTCAGGAATTACGTTCTTCCTTAGGAATGCTGTGGTGATAAGCCAGGGCTTTCATAAGAACACTCTATCCCTTAGGTTTATTTTGAAGGACTTCTCATTAAACTGTAAACTGCTAGACAGAAATACATCATTACACTAAAAGTGCTGACACAAATATTTTTTCATATTACTCTTTAAGTTGGTTGATTTTCTGTGAATGTTAAGTCAAGGACAAGGGCTTGCATTCCTCCTTCCGCTCTGCATAGAGATGAAGAAGTCGCATGTATTCATTATTTCTTCTTGCACTGACAGTTTTATATATACAGGGGGAGAATTAAGTAGTGAAAGAGGCACCTTTTTTTTTAAAAAAAAATCAATTTTATATTCACTGTAATTTTAAAAAATTCAATTGTAAAAACAATAGTAATCACTAATACTTATTTTTCTAAATGTTTCAAGGCTATTGTATAAAATTGTGTTACATCTTTTTGTAAATATTTGATGAAATAAAGTCATGTATATATCTGAAGAGCTAGTTTCATTAAGTTTCCCTTTGAAGGCATTTATTTTCACACAAAATAATATTCTTTATTTTATTTATTTAAAATAGCCATTTCGTTGAAAGCATGTGAAATTAATTTTTTGGTTTTTTTTTTCCTGGATTTCTAGATATAAAATAATCCTATGAACATGATTTCTATTCATGGTTCAGATTGTTGTTGCCATATTGGCCCAGAAACAAAAAGCATAATATGAAGTGTGCCATATGGTTACTGGACTGTCTTTTTACTTGTGCAGAAGCTTTTCAGTGTTACAAGACGTTTTCTCAGAGAAGAAAAAATCCTGTGAGAAAAGTTGCCAAATGTATATAAAGATTTTAAATAATGCTTCTGTATAAATAAGGCAATGTTTAATATCTTTAAAAACCTGTACAGTTATGAGGTGAATGTGAGGTGATTTTAATTCTGCAAGAGAAGTAAACCTGTACAGCTGAGGAGCTCATGCCTAGTTACTACTCCCAAAAGAGTGGCATTCTCTTTGAGGTTTCCAGTGAGTCTTATATGGAACAGAAGGATTCAAAATGTATTTTTTTTTATTGGTTGAACTTATGACCGGTCAGTTAGTGAATGATGTAACCACTTTTATTGACCTTTAGCTTAGAAGTGATTAGCTGAGGACCTCAGACACAGTGAGTTTTAATTGGTTGGAAGGTTCAATGGGAGAGAATAAAAGCCCAGCTTTAGCCCAGTTAGGGAAAGTCTGAAAAAAAATGAGTTGGGGTCAGTACATGAGTCATTCAAGCAGTTCCTAGTTGAGGCAACAGAAGAAGAAGACATCAGAAGAAGTTCTGTTTGAAAGGAGAAGCCTGTGATTAAAAAGGGAACGGAGAAGAAGCTGAAAGCTGGGGAAAAGAGCAGCCCGAGAGTGTCAGGCAAGGAAAAATGGATTTTTTCCAGGCGTTCTTTTCCCTGCATTTACAGTGAGCAGAGCACAGTCCCATTCAGACAGAAACCCCTCGTTTCATACAAAGGCTGTGATCACACATACTAAATAATCCACTTTCAAATCACTTTCTATGCACTTTCGAATTGGATTTTGCCTGTTCACACAGTAAAATCCAGTTGGAAAGTGCACTGAAAGTGGATTATTTAGTGTGTATGATTGCAGCCATAGTGTCTTCAAGGAACAGAACAAGGCAAAAAGAAAAAACCCAAAAAACAACCCACCACTAACACAGTAGGAATACTTTAGACTAGAACAACAAGAGGAAAGTTATGTGAGTACAGACTTGAAATAGAGGATAAAGAAAGGAAAGCTGACTAAGGGTGCGTACAGACGGCTCTTTAGATCCGCGTGAGGCACAAGTGCCTCATGGATTTAAATGTAATGTCCAGACATCAATATCTGGGAAACGTCCGTCTTCCATGATCATCCCATTTTGCTGCACTTCAGAGCCGTTATAAAAAGGTACTAGTTAAAATCTGGAGTTTTCGGTTCTGACAGGCTAATTGTGGGCTTGCCCCGTCTGATCGTTCCAGCGCACAATTAAAAAAGGGCGCCCATTCGGGATGGTCTGATGTCAGACCATCCCAAACAAGCACCATTTTTTAAAAAATCTTGATTCTGTGCATGCGCGGATAAATAAGGCCATGATATCATGCCTATGTGTATGCACAAAAAGTTTTTTAGATTTTTTTTTTAAAAAAACCTACTGCGCATGCCTCCTTCAGTGGAGATTTATACCTTGCCCTTCACTTGGAGTCTCAGAGCGGCTTACAAACTCCTTTCCCTCCCCCTCCCCACAACAGACACCCTGTGAGGTAGGTGGGGCTGAGAGAGCTCTTTCAAGAACTGCTCCTTCAAGAACAGCTCTGACAGAACTATGGCTTGCCCAAGGTCATCCAGCCAGGTGCAAGTGAAGGAGTGGGGAATCAAACCTGGTTCTCCCAGATTAGAGTCTGCGCACTTAACCACTACACCAAACTGGCTCTTATAGGAATGCTGTAGGAAATAATCTGAAGGTATAACTGCAAAACAATACCCAATCAAATGTTCATATTTCCCTCAACAAGCATTTTCAGAGTTGGTTTCTGGTTTACATTGGTTTAAGTATCTAACGTTTATAAAATACTAGCACTATTATTTGACAATATATAATTTAAAAAGTTTATTTTACCTTAAAGGGTAAATGTTGACAGCAGAAAACAAGCAGTAGATAAAAACACATAAGTGCACAGACTCATGTTAGTGTAAGCATAGCCAGGAGTTGTGAGACAAGTAAAACTAACAAACCACAGGTTCTATCATCACCACCACCACCACCACCATATCTCTCTCTCTCTCTCTCTCTCTCTCTCTCTCTCTCTCTCTCTCTCTCTCACGCACGCACGCACGCACAAGGCTCTATCTCCACCACCCCCACCACCACCACCATCTCTCTCTCTCTCTCTCTCTCTCTCTCTCTCTCTCTCTCTCTCTCTCATGCACGCACGCACGCACAAGGCCAGACACAAATATTTAAACATTTGTATAGTTGTGGAATAGGTTCTGCTTGTATGGGAAAGGGTATCAGTGTATAGCAGTAATGTCTGCAACCAACAATTGTGTAATATTCCTATGCCAGTGCATCTAGCCACAGGGAATTTCCCATGTATGAACTATCTGTTGGTCATTTCAGATAAATATCCACAGGGGTCATTTCGTAGAAAAAGAGGCGCAGGAGCTCATTAGCATAACTTATTAGCGTAACTTATTTGCATATGCCGCACCCCCTGACATCACCGGAAGTGTGTCAGAAGGCAACACCCACCGCTCAGGCTCCACTGGACTGTTCTGGATTGCTAGCTATGGGGGGGGGGAGAATGTACAGATCTGCCTTCACAGAGGAGGGAGAGCTTGTACCTGAAGGGTCGGCGGGGGGGGCTATGCAACTGTCCTGCCTGCTTCTTGCTCCTCATGGCCTGACTGAGGGTTGCTGGGAACAGGGGGCGGGGCTTGTTGCATGTGCCCGCCCCCTGGGCTCCTTACTGCTAGAGCTCCCACTCCTGTGCGCTCCTGCAGGAAATGACCCCTGAATATACACAATCACAAGACATTTACTCTGTAAAACATACATGGCCTGGGTCCGACATACCTGAGGGACCGTCTTTCCCCATACAGGCCCCAAAGAGCACTTCGGTTGGGGTCACAGCACCGTTTAGTGACCCCGGGCCCAAAAGAGGCCAGGCTAGCTACCACAAGCCAGGTCCTTTTCGGTGGCGGCCCCTATCTGGTGGAATGAGCTCCCGGAGGAGATCAGGGCTCTGCGGGACCTTTTACAGTTCCGCAGAGCCTGTAAGACGGAGCTCTTCCGCCAGGCTTTTGAATAGGGGCCGCCGCCACCACTACCACCACCGTATATCTGCGCAGCAGGACCGCCGGGGATGGGCCTTTGGGAAGTGGGAACATCATGGCTCATGCCGTCTCCCTGTGGAGTTGGATTCTATCATCGGACCTCCTCATGACATGTAAGGGAGAATGTTTATCTAGTCCTTTGTGTATCTGTGAGATGTTATATTTTTAGCTTGCTGTTTTATTGTACCTGTTTTTATAGCACTTTAGTGCCTTGTAAGCTGCCCTGAGCCCGCATGTGGGGAGGGCGGGATAGAAATAAAATGAAATAAAATAAAATAATAAATACAAAATTAGAGCTAAAAGAAGTGGTACAGAGAGTCTCTTGTTCTGATCCAGCAGTTTCTTTGTTGGGCTCCATTGAATAAACAGAACTCCAGTTGCAGTGTTTTCCTGATTTAGTATAATTGTGAGAGTATCTCCATATTTGCATTAGAGTGTATATGAGGCTCTGGATTAAATGAGGGCAGCTCCCATCTCTCTGGTTATTAGTCTATGCTGTGCTGAAAGTTTTACTATCTATCTCATCAGAAACAGTTTGCCCCCCTTAAAACCAAGCATTACCAACTATTTTTCTAAATTAACATGGCAATAGACATTATAAATGGTTTATGTATCTCATCTAACTGTTCAGCAAGTTCTTTTCTCATCTGTGATCTAAGAAGCTTTAGTACAATGTACTTACATATCTTTGGGGCATCACTTAATATCACTATATCGATGGCTGCATGAGCATACAATATTAAAGAACATTTCTAGCTATCATTCAAACTCCATGCATAAGTCTACGATGAAAGCATTAGTTTGCCCAACAGAAAAATGGCTTTGGTACATTAATTTATCTCTTTTTCTTTCTCTCTTTTTAAACAGAGCCATCTTAGCCTTAGGAAGCCTCAGGGCCATGCAACTCAAATAACCATCTGAGAATATGACTCTACTTTCTTGGGTTTCACTGCACAAGGTGCCCTTGGCCCAATTTGCTAAGGGTATTGGAACTGACATGCTGTTTTTAAAAACTCTGTCTTGATAAAACAGAGAACACTGAGTCTTTAGTCAAGACCAAGGTCATCTAAAACATCTCTTAACACTTATTCAGGCTCCTCAGATATCCCTCCCCAAAGACTTGTATACTCAAATACAGGACATAATTTCTTTATACTTTTAAATTTGCTGTTAGCTTCCTTTAAAGACACTTGCTTGAACCTATAGCACCAGTCAATGTAGGAAGCCTGCTTCATAGCTTATAGCACTTGGTAGAAGTTAAGATTGAAGATTGGGGGGGGGGAGTTATCTGACAAATCATTACCAAGCCCACAGCCATCTGTTTACCTGAGGAAGCAAACTTTCTTGTAATTTAGGATAGAAAAAGGGCTGGTGTTTCACTTCAAAACCACATACAATCAGTCTTACAGGATCTTTAACTGCTGCAATGGAACCATCCATAGGCTTTGCCTGAACATCCATAGGCTTTGCCTGAACACAATATGTGTGTGTATGGTTCCCTCCACCCCTGACTTATGTTGATTTGGGGTTATGCAGTGGCAGCTAAGGTAGAAAACCACTTCCTCATATGCCATGTCTTCTGTGTTCCAAGGGTCTGGAAAGTGGTTCCATAGCCAGTTACGGGGTTACCAACTCTGGGTTGGGAAATACCTGTAGATTTGAGAGGTAGAGCCTGGGGAGGGAAGGGGTGGGGAGGGACCTCAGCAGGTTATAATGCCATAGAGTCCACTGGCCAAAACAGCCATTTTCTCCAGGAGAACTGATCTTGGTCATCTGGACATCAGTTTTAATAGCTGGAGATCTCCAGGTGCTGCCTGGAGGTTGGCTTATGTTAATCTGGGGCTATGCAGTGGCAGTGAAGGTAGAAAAGCACCTCCTCCTATGCCATGTTTTCTGGGTTCCAAGGGTCTGGAAAGTGGTTCCATAGCCAATTACACGGTTGCCAACTCTGGATTGAGAAATACCTGTAGATTTGAGGGGTAGAGGCTGGGGAGGACAGGGTTTGGGGTGAGGAGGGACTTCAGCAGGGTATAATGCCATAGAGTTTACAGCCTAAAGCAGCCATTGCCGCCAGGAGAACTGATCTTGGTCATCTGGAGATCAGTTGTAATAGCTGGGAATTTTTTTGTAGAGGAAATGATGTGCTGTGGCTGGGGAACACGGTGATTTCTGGGAGACATCCAGGCCCCACAGGGAAATTGGCAACTCCAGTGACCATTTAAGGAAAGATTGGGAGGTGTATTCAGGACACATTCAATGACTCCCAACAGTAACAGCAAACTTGTTAGAGGCAAAGGGCAATCAGGCCACATATGCAAAAAACCTCTGTGTTACAACTGGCTATGGGGGGGAAGAAGAACAGAAAACTGTTTGGAATGTTGTAGGTGGGACTCAGGCAATGCAGCTAGTGGATAGGGGCAGCTTCTGAGTGACACATCATGGAGCCAACTGATTTAGGAGCGTGCGGAATGTTCAGAAAGTGCCAACCCACTTCAAAATTATATATAAGGAGAGATAATACCGATAACATACATTGTACATATGAATACTGTCTAACCTGCCTATAAAACCCATACAACAGACATACACAGTGCAGATGACTCTGCAAAATCAACGAAAAGCAGAGAATCAAAATGTGAAAAAATGAAGAACATTTGCTCATTCCTACTTCAGTCAGAACACTTTTGCTTTGACAGCATCTGCTCTCAAATTACTGCTGTTTCAACCCTTTCTTAACAGATTGTAGAAGAAACTACTATGTAGTCTGTGGGTTGATATTCATCCCTTCTCTTCTTTCTTAGTGGTGGAGACAGCAGACCTATGGTCAGCCCATCAGGAGAGTCAGTTTGTGTTGTTGCCAGAAGAAGCAGCTGTGATAGTCTAATATGTATGTGTGTATTTATGGCAATTCCAGTGAAGGGAGAACACTGCCACCAAGTACTCAACTATTTCAGTGGAGTTTTACAGAGCAGAACAAGAAGCAAATTCCATATCAAATACTCTATTTCTATCACTAAATAAATGTTCAACAAACCGGAATGTTTTCTTATTTTAATATTCAGAGTTCTTTGTATTAAAGAAGAAAAGCTGGGAGGCCAGTAAGGAATGGAAACAGGGGCAAACAATTTGGAAATCCCACACCCTTCAAAATCTCCCCTGTCAAGATTTTGCATACTCTCCAGGTCTTGAAGATGCTAATTTTACTCTCAATTTGTTTTGCATTGCTCACAACATTTTTGTGCTTTCCAAGCTTACTCTTTATCAGCTCGTTTCTTGTGTTTGTTTACTTTGGTTCATTTACAAAGTCACATTTTCCCCCCTGCATATGTAGGAAGTCGCCTGAGTATGTAGATATTGATACCTTATCTGTGAGTGGTTACCTTACTGCCTTGGGGATTCAGTATTCAAAATTAAGGCAGTATGGTAACTACTCACAGATAAGGTATCAGTATCTACATACTCAGGTGACTTCCCACACATGCAAAAAAAAGTTACTTTTTTTGGCTCTGAGGCCTGCTCCCCTCTAGGGTCAACTACCTAAACGTGGGACCTATAGATCTCCAGTAATGACTACACTGATTACTATAGACCACAGTAGAGATGCCAGGGCTATTTTTGGGCTGGAACGCACAGGAACGGAGTTCCGGCTGGCTCCCAAGTTGGCCACCCCAACTTGGGTGTGGCTTGATAACCACACTTCTGGTAACATGTGCTAGTGAGCTGTGCTGTCAGGGGTGTGGCCTAATATGCTAATGAGTTTCTGCTGTTGGGTGTGGCCTATTATGCTAATGAGTTCCTGCTGGGGTTTTTCTACAAAAAGAGCCCTGGCAGATGCCTTTTGCCCAGGGTCAGCGGGCAATCTCCCACCCCCAGGGTCCAAGCCCCACCAGGGCTCTGCATTCCAGTGGGAGCACAAATGGGAGGCAGGAAGCAACACTGTGCAATGTTGCAATAACATTTTGACCTGATTATCGGAAGTGGCAACATGATGCACTAGTATTGCCCAAATTTCTAAGATTTTACCATACAGACTGAGGAATTCCTAGTATTATGGCATCACTTCTGGGCACTCAGTTGGAAGTGATGTTATGATATCATGTGATGTTACTTCTGAGGTTCCTGTCTGCAAAATAATACTACTGGTTGCCATTCTCCCACTTTGCTGCTTGCAATATTCCTCTTTAATAAATTTTATTTCTGAATTTTATTCTGTATGGGCTCTCTGTAAGCTCCTTTAAACCTTCCAACTTTGTGGTAGCACTTCATCACTCATGTCAAGGATATTTAATGTTGATGCATAAGTAATTGCTCTAAGTGGTGATTTAAGGCTCTTGGGTCTGGGAAAGCATATAAGCATACTGCTCCCATTTCAACCATTGTTAAAAAGTCCAAGCCAGAGGTTTGAATACACTAAAGAAAAGAGATAATTTCTCCACACTTGGTTTCTGAAGCCAGGTTTGTGAGTGTGGGCTCCATTTGTGGAGTAGGTTCATCTTCACATGGGCAAGTTTCTAGAGTATACTTGAGTCTGACCACAGGCTGGCCTAGTTTTCCTGCTTTCATGATTACAAGAGGGGTACAGCTTCACTAATTAGTTTGAGGGTATTATAACTGTTCCAGTTGTGCATGATCCATTTGTTTTAACTAAATGGTATTAGCCTGCATGATTCAATGTACATGAACAAATAGTAACATATGAATGTAACTACATGTTAGATTACTATATTTCCCCTGTAGCCTTCCAGGTTAGCATTCTTCAGATCAATGGCTAGAAGCTAAGGGAGTGGAAAACTGTAGATATGGAACCTCAAGTGCAGTATTGTTCTGATGATCAGGCAAAGGCCAGGCTATTACAAAGCCTTTGGAGTATTTGTGGTGCCTGCCAATCATAGGGATATAGTTTGGACACCACTATGCACATGGGCAAGGGATAGAGGACAGTGACCATAGGATTCTGGCTCAAGTGTTCTTTGAGGACGTGAACAAACATGTGGACAAGGGGGATCCAATAAATATTGTTTACCTTGACTTCCAGAAAGCTTTTGATAAAGTTCCTTTTGTGGTTCAAAAACTGACTAATTAATAGAAAACAGAGTGTGAGTATAAATGGGCAATTTTCTCAGTGGAGGGACGTAAGCAGTGGGGAACCGCAGGGATCAGTACTTGGTCCACTGCTTTTTAACTTGTTCATTAATGATTTGGAGTTGGGAGTAAGCAGTGAAGTGGCTAAATTTGCGGATTATACGAAGTTGTTCAGGGTGGTGAAAACCAGTGAGGATTGTGAGGCACTCCAAAGGGATCTGTCAAGGATGGGCAAGTGGGCATCAACATGGCAAATGGGGTTCAATGTGGCCAAGTGCAAGATGATGCACATTGGAGCCAAAAATCCTAAATATAAATACACATTGATGGGGTCTGAACTGGCAGAGACTGAGCAAGAGAGAGATCTTGGAGTTGTAGTGGATAACTCACTGAAAATGTCGAGACAGTGTGTGACTGCAATAAAGAAGGCAAATGCTATGCTGGGGATTATTAGGAAGGGTATTGAAAACAGATCAGCCAATATAATAATGCCCCTATATAAATCAATGGTGAGACCTCATTTGGAATACTGTGTGCAATTCTGGAGAGCAGGTAGAGAAAGAGGTACTTTTCTCCCTTTCTCACAATACAAGAACTCGTGGGCACTCAATGAAATTGCTGAGCGGTCGGGTTAGAACGGATAAAAGGAAGTACTTTGTCACCCAAAGAGTGATTAACACATGGAATTAACTGCCACAGGAGGCGAATTAGATAAGCATATGGAGCAGAGGTCCATCAGTGGCTATTGGCCACAAGGTATAAATAGGGTCTATATAGGGACTCTGGGGCAAGTGATGCTCTGTCTTCTTGGTGCTTGGGGGAGTAAACAGTGGGAGGGCTTCTAATGTCCTGGCCCCACTGGTGGACCTCCTGATGGCACCTGGTATTTTTGGCCACTGTGTAACAGAGTGTTGGACTGTATGGGCCTTTGGCCTGATCCAATATTGGCGTCTCTTATGTTCTTATGTTCATTTTAAGGCCATTATTGTTTCCAATCAGACTCTTTGGCTTCCACATGGATGAGAATTTTTTTAGACACACTAGTGGTAATAACCTTCAAATGCTAAACATGCAAGAGGGAAAGTAAATGAGAGGGGCCAGGGGGGTTTCTGGGGAATTTATTTGTTAAAAGATGACAAGGGAAAAGAGTGAGTAAAATTTAATACCAATTTAGCTTCAAATCACAAATTTCCTTTCTAACCAAAGAGCTTCCATGTGCCACATCAGCACTCAGAGAAGCAAAGCCTAAAGGCACGGGAATGGCTGGTGACACAGAATCAAAGACATGAGCAGGTGCAGCTGTAGAATCTCCCTTAGGCTCTGAGACTCCTTTGAGAACAATGGTAAAAACAATACAATAGAAGTGTACACAATATTAATGGGTTGTCATTAAAACAATGTTTTCAGTAAGAACTTAATACTATTCTTCTTCCTCATTTCAATTCTGGACCGCTTTTATTGATGCAAATAAATTGATGGTACATCCTATAAGAAGAATGTAGTAGAACAACAGAGAATTACAGCAAATTACAGTCCCCCCAGACGTAACATGCTTTCTTGTCAGCCACAGAGCAGCTGTGGGGAATGTGCATTTAAAACCCTGTGGGAGCATAATTCAGCTCAGGGCCATAGCATGGTGGATGAAGGGCTCCTATCTCCCCCCCCCCAAATACCGTTTTCCTGAGTCAAAATTAGTATTGGGGGTATTTCTCTCTTCTCAGCTGCACATGCATGGAATACTAGACTTGTGCACGAGACTTTCTTTTGTTTCTTTTATTTATTTATTTTATTTATTTATTTATACATTCAGCTTATATACCGCCCTGACCCCGAAGGGTCTCTGGGCGGTTTACATAAAAGTCTAAGACTACTTTCCCTAACTATGGCCACATAGTACAGGGGCGGGGCTGCCTATTTCTGTTATTCATTACAAAAGGGACTATTTTGTTTGGGGGTTGTTTCATATGTTTTAAATTATTATTGTTATTTTCATAATTCTATTTTGTTATTTCCCATTTTATGATGGAAGAATCCCCCCTTTTATTGGGTTTACTTCATAGTTTTCCACCAGAATTAAAAAGGGGGGGGACACCCAAGGACACCCACACTGCCAAATTTCAGATTATTCCTCTACTCTGCTGAGGTAATAAAAGGCATCCATGTTTAACAGTGAAATCTATCACAAGGTCCTCTTCCTGGTGCATGCTGCCCAGATGCCTTACCTTCCTTGTTCCACCAGACACCCTTGTCTGTAGAAGAACTGATAGGAAAGATTCCAAACAGTAACACTGACAGAACTGCAGCTCCTTAGCTTGAAGAACAGGAGGAAGAACATGACTGACAATGACAAGGCATGGGTATTTGGTGGAACACGGAAGGTAAGGCATCTGGGCAGCCAGACACCAGGAGAAGGACCTTGTGATAGATATGCTTGTAGGGAAGATGAGGTTTACAGAGCAGCCAGCAAGCAAGGGAGAGCAGACTGCAAGGGAAAATTTGGCACAGCGGGGCAGAAGGAGAAGGGAAGGCAATGTCCTATCCCATATCCTTAAGTATTGGAATGCTTCACACAGGTATGTAATCTTAGTGGCTGCAGCTTGTAGCCAATCAAGAAAGGCCAGAGTCCCCCCCCCAACGCTGTACTTACTCTATGCTCTAATTAGGAAAAAAAATCTTGTCTGCCTTGTAAAACTGAAAGCAATAGAGGGCAGATTCTACAATAACAAAAGAAATCAGAACAAAATTAAAGATTCTTTTAAAAAATATTATATCTGTTTAAATGGGGAAATGGTTTGGTTTTTATATTAATTACAGTAATCCTAATTCATTTTAGGATTCTTTCAGGGTGTGGGGCAGTTAAGGGACATTGTATACAGATGTTCAATGTGTTTCTGTTAA
Organism: Gekko japonicus; assembly: GCF_001447785.1. Classification (NCBI taxonomy): domain Eukaryota; kingdom Metazoa; phylum Chordata; class Lepidosauria; order Squamata; family Gekkonidae; genus Gekko; species Gekko japonicus. The sequence goes on along the minus strand of NW_015173673.1, from coordinate 166,639 downwards.
ATACTTTGGAGTATTCATAATCCATTTTGCGTGAATATTCAGCAATATCTTCAACAGGAACAATGTAAAAAAAGAAAAGAATAATAGCCCAAAGTTAATGAAAACATCAGAAAACTTTGACACTTCATAGGCATCACCTGAATGCAAACAAATGGAAGGCCAAAGGAAAGAAACAACATATTGTGTTCAAAAGATAGCTCCAATACTTCAAAATTACTTCTTTCAGTGCATATCCAGCCTGCTTCAAAACTCTAAACAATGATAATAATTCAGTACCTATACTGGAACATACCATTGAATGTCAAATCCCACTGCAGTCTTTGAACTTAAATACGAATAGAGCTAACAGTAGAAACAGCCCTTGAAGGAAAGAATAAAAAAACACTGAATTGCATCCCCCCCCCCCACAATTTTACTTGTGTTTTGAATAGTGGATTGCCTGTCTGAAGTAGGTATTGTACTATATCATTTATAATTGCAATATCTATTATCTATCTGGAGGCTTTGTAAGGGGGGGGGATGAGAATGAAACCTATGAGAAATTCCAGTTGCATTCAAAGATCCTGGATTGTGTCATAATATTTCATTACAAGAAGCTTTCCCCACTCAGAATGGCAATAAAATTGCCTACTGACAGCTCAGAGTCATGTAATAGGGCAACCTGGGTATCACTGCAGTCAGCTACTTTAATGACCTGAGCTGACCTAGATTTGTTGCAGGTCGTTATGTGGTAACATGATTCTCAGTATTGTTTCCTGCCTTACACAGAAGGTGCCTGGGCCAAGAACAGCTATTTGAAGCAAATGGCTGAAAAGCTGCAAAAGGCCTCAATAAGAGGCTTCTAAGTGGCATAAGAACATTATGTTGTAATCCAGACTAGCTTGCTCACTCTGTATACAGTAAAATTGGAGTGAGAAAGGACTTCTGATATAGGGTTGAGAGGTCCCCCTGGCCACCAGCAGGGGGATGGGGGGGAGGGTTGCCAGATCTAGACTGGAAAACTCCTGGAGATTTGGGGATGGACCTTGGGAAGGACAGGGACCGCAGTGGGGTACAGTGCCAAAGAGTCCAACCTTCAAAGCTTCCATTTTCTCCAGGGCAACTGATCTCTGTAGCCTGGAGATGAGCTGTAATTCCAGAGGATCCCCACATACCACATGGGGGCTGGCATCCCTGCTCTGTGTCTTCTCCTTCCCTGAGCAAATGGCTGTAAAATAGATGCTAACAGGAACTAGTCCAAAGTTGGTAAATGCATGCTTTTTCTCCTTTCCCCCCAGTGGTGAAGATTTATTAAAACCCAAAATACATGGCTACATCAGGGTGTTGATAGAGACAAACGAGTTTCTGATTCATTTTCAACAAAATAATGGCTTTCACAGAGCTCAGAATGTTGCTTGACATCTTTTCAAGAAGTCAGGTTGCAAGAACAAAGATTCCCACCAACTGACATGGCTTTGAAAGTCAGGTTATTTGCTTCCTCCCCAAAATATTTAGTATTCATCTAAGTGTAAGCTATATCACATCTCCTTTGTCATTCAGAGTGGAAATCAATAGTAATGGTACTGGTATGTGATAAACTCTAAAATGTTGTTTTGTTTTGTTTCTTCAAAAGAAAGTTTGCTTTTGGAACAAGCAAGGACACCTCTGTTCACTTCTGCTCCTGTCTATCACAGTAGATAAAAATATATCATGATAATGCTTCAGCTGAGAAAAGCAATATTACCAGAGTTGTTTAGATTAAGAACAAAGGTATAGTATCAGGCTACAGCTCTATACTACTTGTTTGGACGTAAGTTCAACAAAAATCAAAAGTATTTATTTCCAAGTACATGTATTTAGATTTGGGGTGTTCATACACTGTGGTTATAGTATCATACTAGGATCTGAGAGACCTAGGCTCAAATCCACATTCTACCATGAAAACTTGATGGGTGATCTTGGGCCAGTCATATATTCTCAGCCTAATGTACTTCAAAGAGTTGTTGTGAAGATAAAACTTAGGACAGGAGAGTAATGTAAGCTGTTTTGGGTCCCCATTGGGGAGAAGGGTGGGATAAATGAGTAAATTAAACAAATAAATAAACCGGTTGCTGAATATCAAAATATGAGTTGTAAGTTCTTTTCTATTAATCCTGAATGGATCCAAAGACTCCTTTCTACTAAATAAGGACTAAAAAACATGTAATGCTAGGAGTTCCATGGACAAAGCCCAATGTTTTGTTTATTTGAAAAATCAGATATGTGGGTGGATTGGGGCCATGGCTAGGGATGGGCATGAACCGGGAAAACATGGTTTGGTTTGGTTCATGGTGTGTGGTGTGCCCGGTTCACAAACCAAGAATTGTCATGAACTTTTAGCAGTGGTTCTGTTTGTGAGATTTGTGACCTGGTATAATGGATCCTGTGCAAGATAGAGACACCAAACTCACAAGAAATCTCTGGCTGACTCTCCTTTACCTGCCTTCCAAGGTTAGTGAGCATTGGGTTTATGCAGTCCAAGTTATGGCCCCCCAAGGAATTTGTCCCCAGAAAGCACTGTCTGCCATGTAGAGGAGCACCTAGGAGAGGTCCCCTGTGAGTTTGAGGTCTCTAGCTTGCACAGGATCCATTCTATACACTCCTGAACCTGCTGAGCCTGCACCTGTCAAAATGTCTGCCTGTCATTTTTCCCCATTGTGCAATATCAAGATAATGAAATATATTGATACAACCTCATGTGAACAGAATCTTCTTCCAAATACTGTATGGGAAGTAGCCTTCTTTCATTGCATAAATGAAAGATTCACAGTGGAAGAGAGTCTCTGCATCCAATTCATGATTTACACCCATGAATCATGCTATACAAATATATAGAGAGAGAATGAGTTCCACCTTTCCTTTCCCTAACAATATGCATGTGTTTGTGGACCCAGTGCTAAAAAGGAGGAGTGATGAGATGGTGAGTCCATTTCCACACAACCTCAAGGACATGCAATACTCATGGAAAACCTTCTGGATTGAAAATGCCCACAACTTTATTGGTTACAGCAGCTGCCATAGCCTTGGCACAGTATGGAGCAATAGATCCTGGCATCGGCCAACAGATCTGCCGACTGACGTACACTACCCCAACCCAGCCCACCTACAAGGTGGGGGATACCATGGCATGGCAGGATTCCACATGGGTGTAGGCCATTCTGTAGTCTCTCCTGCAACTTGAAGGTGAGAGTGCCTTGACAGCCCCTGAGCTGGGCATGTTCTCCACAAGGCCTCATCTCAAAATCCGTTAAGGGGATCCCCAACAAGGGGAACATGGATATACAGGCTGGACATATATGCTGGTCAGCCCCATTCTAATGCCACCCAGTGCAGTTATGGCAGAAAGGAAAATAAAATAACAGGACATAGATTATGTAAGAAAAACCCTGATGCAACGTCTCCAAAATGTCACTAAACAATGGAGGGATGGACGGGGAAAAACACAAGGCCAAATGAAGCTGGCTGTATACCCATTGGGCGGACCAGAAGGGAAACTCCTTCTGTTTGGTCTTCTGGCCAGAGTCCTGCCCCTGCTCAAACCAGGCTGAGCTTGATTGGATGAACCAGGGAGGAGGATGGGGAAAGCCTGCACAAGTGCAGAGGCCTCCCTGGCTGTTAACCAGCCACACCACAGGCCCCAGACCAGTTCCAAGCTGCATCACATCCCTCCTTGCCCCCCATGAGCCCGCAAACGAGGCCCAGGTAAGTCTGGGGGCTCTCACTTCTGTTCTATATTAAGTGAAATCCTATTGCCTTAGAAGCAGGATGCAACAGCAACCATAGTTCATACACCATACATATAGTTCTTCTATCAAATTTGACATTTTTTTTTCTGTTGCAAGACTTGCCAGTTCATCTCAAAGTCATCAAGAAATTAAATAATAATGCTTAGGCAGTATACAGGTGACAAAGAATGCAGCTTTTCAGATACTTGAAGGTGTTTTGAGAGAACCTAAATATATAACCAAGGCTCTTTACGGAAGAGGAAGATAAAATCAATCTAGAAATAAGTGAAAGGTGAGTAGAAATTAAACAAGCCACAAGAAATATGCATTGTGGCCATGCCTTCTTCCGCGTCACAATACCTTGTGAAGTCTGAAGAAGAAGGAAAAAAAACCTCCCTATGTTAATATGACATACACAGCTGGTCACTCAAGTTGACAGGCATATCCCAGAGCAAGCTTTCAATAGTGGGAAGGGGATAGAAATACAAACCTATCCATCTGAAGAACAATTGATTCTGAGTGGGGGGGGGGAACCCCTCTCTGCTTTCATTGTCAGCTGACTGATAAATCATAGATCAAAATCCTGCCCATGAAATATTGAACCTTCAGAGCTCCTCAGGCATAAACTAGTCCTTAATGATTTGTGCATACTAAAAACCATTTGAATTCAAAGTACATTCAGAAGCCTACATTCTGGTTTGATTTCACCTCAGCTCCACATATCTCTCTGTTCTACGCTTGATAAATAGAAATCCCGGTGGTTCTCAAATTAAGCTCCTTGGAAGATTTTTTTAGGAAATCATCTAAAAATGCACAGATGGAAATGTTACGTTAAACAATTGCTTGTATTTTTTTCATGTTGTTCCTACCCCACAAATAGTGCAGTGGCTGACATGCAAGGTGACTATGACATATTGCTAACCTCTTCAGCATACAAATTGCCTTTTAACCTTCGATTGTACCTGCAGCCACCTTGTTTTCTGGAAGAGACATTTGGATACTTGCAAAACTATGTCACCTCTAAAGACAACCAGAGGCCAATTCCGTCCTGACGTGCCTCATCTTTCCTAATAAAAAATGTGCAAGCATATGCAAGTAGAACATAATAGATTGCTGCCAAATTGGCTTGCCAGTGATGAGAATGGTAACTAATGTTGTGGCAAATTTGCTTGGGGTCACGAGAGGTCTTAATGTCCCTTTTAAGAGGAAGCAAGGCATATTTGTTTCAAAGAGGTGGCATTAAAGCATTTAGCTGCCCTGTAATCTTATGAAGATATTTCAGACTGTCATCACAGGAAGGAAAAATCCCCCCCACCACTAATCCTTAAAACAGAAAAAGAGATTATTAAATAGGGAAATGCATAATGAAGCTTTTGAAAACAACATGTTGCATTTATTACATTTGCTACCACCCAAATACCTTAGGGTCTATTGCTGCTTGAATTAGGTTATTTTTATGATTATTAAAGAATAAAATCATGGTTTTAGTTACAACTTGATTGATGTATGCTTATGCAGTGTGGGGCTTGATAGCATCACAAAGCTCTTGTGTGGCACAAAATGGATCACCGCCCTGTCCTCCATGTGCCCTATCTTCCATTGACTGCTTGAAGGGACCCTGTGAGGCCTCAGAATGTAAAATGGAGGCGGTTCCTGCCAAGTGATTCTCTACAAGCATCTCCTTTGCAGCCTGCTCACTCCTCCCTGACCTGCCTCCTGGCTCCTTATGAGGCCTGTGCTTAGAGATGCCTTCTCCAGCTTGGGAAATTCCTGGAGATTTGGGAGAGGTGCTTGGAGAGGAGAGAAAGCTCAGCAATGATGTGATGCTATACAGCAGGGGTACCCAACCTTTTTGATCCTGCAGGCACATTTGGAATTCTGAGATGGTGTCACAGGAGGTGTGGCCAGCAACAAAATGGCTGCAGCAGCTTACTTTCAGTCACACAGTGAAGATGCTTGTGCTGTGGTGGCAGCTGCTGACAAAGCAATGTTTTGTTTTGTTTTTTTTAATCTGCACAGCCAATCAAATCTCCAAGAAGCCTTGCTGGGCAAAAGCCCCAATCGGCTTCAGCCACTTTCTAAAAACACTTGGTAGGCACCAGGAAAGGTGTCACTGGGCTCCATGGCAACCACAGGTACCATGTTGGGGACTCCTGCTATAAAGTTTACCCTTCAAATGTGCTGCTTCTTCCAGGGGAACTCATCTCTATAGTCTGGAGATCAGTTGTATTTCCATGAGAACTCCAGGATCCTCCTGGAGGACAGCGACCCTACCTGTGCTGCTTTCTGTGGAGGCCTATTGGAGGAGGCTGGCCTCTCAAAAGGAAAGTGGACCTCACAAGAAGTCAGCGCTGGAGAAGGAGTCATTAAAGTTTTTTCTTCTAATGCTGATTCCCTAGTTCTCCTAAGATTGCTTGAGGAACCTGATTTAAACATAGAAAAAGCAGTCTGAATTTGCCAGCTGCAGAACTGAATTAGGCCAAAATGTAGGCTCTGGAAGGGAAGTAGGACAATATAATGGTTGACTGGACCAGACAATCTAGGAGCCAGAGCTGCATACAAAAACACAGGATGGAATATTTCAAAGAGATGTGCAAAATGTCCTGCCTTAGGTAGACCTGCTTCACTGGCAAGAAGCAGAATCCTTTTGCAAAAAAAAAACAAAAAAAAAAACGGGTTCCGGGCTGAAAGAGAAACAATGTATCAGTGTGCATCAGGACAGAGAAACCATCAACAGTGGTTTGTAGACAAGACTATAACAACGCCCTAGGAGAAAAACTTTTCATAGGAAGTCTGCAAGAGGGATTAGCAGGACAATCCCTTGAAATACAAATAGGAATTTCATTGCTTGCAATTGGGATTCTAGTGATCAAATAAATGCAATATCTGAGGCACTTAGATGTGAGACGTTTAAAGAGAAAGTCAAGCCAGGCTGAGCAGAAGAAGATCCACTTTAAATATTACTGTGAAGATGACCTCCAACAATCCTGGGAGTATGTGAAGTAGATAGGGATGGGCACGAACCAGCTCACAAATGAAAGTTCATGATGAATTTTGGGTTTGTGGTTCATGAACTGAGCTTTGTGGCAAGTCAACCAGCACAAACTTTCCACAAACTTTCAAGCTGTTTGTGATGATCCATGGCAATTCATGAATGGCTACATGGCCAGTTCTTATGCCGAATGATACCAATTGTGCACACCTAAATTACTTTAACTACTACCCATTTTAATTTGTGAAGAAATTATCCATGCAATTATATGGGGTGCTCAATCATAGCACCCATATAAGGTGCTCCACTCAAGAGGAAATGGACACTGCAAGCAAGGTCAGTTTGATTTTGAATATTCTATTTAAATGTGTGTGTGTGTGTGCATGTGTACACACACACACATCTTTACCAGGAAGCAAATTCCACTGAAATGTATTTGCAATCACAATGTTTATTTTACATCATCATTCTCAAGTAGCTGTTTTGGACAAAGCAATGTGCAGAAATCAAGCCATAGCTGAAATAGATGTACAAAGACAGAAAAGGAAGAGAGCACAAAACAGTGGGGAGAAAAATAGCAAGGTATCATGAAAGTGGTCTTTTTCATGATCTTATTGATGGGGTTAAAAAGTTAATAGACTTGCTTACAACCCAGCCTTAAAGAAATTTACTTGGAGTGAGTCCCACTGTGCTTGGTGAACTTGACCGATACTTTGTATTGAGCGTTAGGAGCTGTTGAAACTTGTATTCTGAGCACAGAGAGTGCTAGGTAGTTTCCAAGGCATCTCTAATTTCAGCAAACAATTCTTCTGAATATCTTTTACACAAATAAGTAACATGGGTGCCTGTTACTCCTCAGTAGATCTAGTCACTGTTATGCAAATGCTACACCTTTCCTGTCACTTTCCTTGCTGCCCTAACGAACCATGGAATTGTTTTGTTTTGCTTTTCCAGCAAGCAAACTGATGGAATCACATTGCACAGACTAGCATGATTATTAGAGACTGATGGATCTGGGGTTGTGACAGTCCTTATAACACCCATTTGCAATGTGCAGGTTGGTTTGTAAGGTCAATGGAGTGGTTAGGGAATGGATACATGTCTTATAAAATGTGCTTCTGCATAAAGGTTGTGCATGTTTTTAAACTCTCCTTTGTGGTACGTTCATAACTTATAGTACCATCCTAAGAATGTTTCCTTGAGTGTGAGAGCCAATGAATAAACATGAATATGATTCTGGGTAGACCAGTTTAGGAGTGCATGACTCGTGTGTACCAAATGTTTATGTAGCTTCTGTGTGAAAGAAAGGGTAGAGCATGATTAATTATGTGAACCCCATTCCAGGTTATTCCTGTTTATAGTAACCATTTTTAAATCATTATACATGAAAAAAGGAATACAATGAGATATTTAAAAATAATCCTATTTATATAATTTACTCTTTTCACTTTTGTTTCTATCCAACCAAAATACCCCATGCAGTGGAATGAGGAACATGAAAGTCTGTGTGTATCTGTTTGCTCCCTGTTTTCTCCACTAATGACTTGGTGCATGCTCCAAAATGACACTATGCTAGTCCTATTAATACTAATTAGCAGCAGAGCTATCATGCTTAATTTGTTTAAAAATTATATGAAGGAGGCACTTTTTTATTATGGAAGGAAAGCAAAAATATTGTGAAGTCTCAAGTCTTCTCCTGTTAAACTGGATGTTAACAGGGACAAGTCAAAACTTATTGTGTTCATAAATATTATGAAGTTTTAAAACTCTTCAGAGAAGTTTAGATGCCAATCCACCTTGTGGTCTTTATTTAGTCTTAAAACATTTACATTCTACACTTCCCAATGGCTCCAGGTGGCTTTATTAAGGCTCACAAAGTTCTGTACATGAAATATACTGCCTTATATCTGAAAGGAAATATATATATATATTTACAAGTGGGAAACACAATACATAGTTGCAAAGAGAAAAATGAGTGTCAGGGTAAAGAGGATGAAGGCTCTGCACCTTTTACACCCCCACAGTCTCCAATACCACCCATGTTACTTGTCTCCATTGGACTAGCTTTGGGGATATTGATAGCCTTGAGTTGCCCTTCTATCAATACTGAAAGGCAAGAACTCAAACAGAGATACTGTGGCTGATTCTGCACTCATCTGGTTCCTCACAGGTTTTCTACAGCCATGTCGGGATATTAATCTCCTTCTATGCTGCATGCCACTTTCACTTTCTTTGTTCATCGGGTTTTATGCTACCTTCTGCATAGATTTATGGCCATTCAGGGGCGACTTTGCAGTCAGTATGGCATGGTCCTGGGGTATCTGAATGTAGTTTTGAGCTGCACCTTTTCCTTCCTCCACTTCCTATTCAAAGGGAATAATAAGCAGACAACTTGGCATGGCTTCATTGATCCCCATCAGTTCCCTTGCCCCTGTTTTCCCCTCTGTATTTAACACCTCACCATGAATTACTTGGCTCAGTTGGGTGGGATCCACCATCCAAAGCATCTCCTATGTAGCTAATGACTGTTGAGCCAAGTACTGACACAGGAAAATCTGCATACCGATGCAGGAGCGCGCACTGAAAACAAAATAGACGGCAAGCTGACATGGGACTTAATGGGCAGCCAATGCAGAAACCAGAATCCAAGGCAATGCAATGAAAATAGATATTCAGAAACAAGGGGGAACCAGGTCAAGTGCTGAGAAAATGTGGAGCAAATGCCAGATGCAGAATGGACCTGTAGCTAACGTTTCTACCTCCCCCCTTCTCTGTGAGATACCTTTTTCTTAAACTTTTGTATCCTGAAGATGCAGCAAAGACTTACCTTTAGTACACAAGATGAACACAGCAAGAGGCATTTATCTCCTGACTGAGGTCAGGTTGCTTAAACCCACATGATGGCACTAAGGGCACTGCCAGGAGAGGGGAGATATAGTTCAGCAAATGTTTCTCCAGTTCAACTCTACAGCCCTTTTACAGTTCAAAGGAACTGTCATTTTACAATTCACAGGACAGTTTCTTCTAAGAATGCTTGAACACCCACTGGTTTGGCTCATGTCTTGTTCACTGGTCATGAACATGGAGACAAATTTGTTGATATCAGATCAACTGTTTACCAACCTGTTTGAGGCTGTGCAGCAGGTTGCTTCACCTGTATTGCACGGTCCAGAGCACTACAGCAGAAGTGGCTTTTGCCTATACGTGTAGCCACTGTTTTCCCCACTATGCGACCAGAGGGCTTTTTGACTTAAAAAAAAAATGTTATAGACATTTCAAACGTGTGGTTTAACATTCTAACAATACATGGTTATGATCTCTGAAAACCTAAATCTTTTTAAAACTTAAATCTCTAGTTCCATCTCTTGCAGAATTATTAGAAGAAAGATTTGTTGCACACTTCTCCGTTTAACTCTGCAATGAAAAAGGACAGAGACTGTGTTTAAAAATGAAAGCTGGGAATGAAGAGATTGTGGCGATAGTTGGTTAGTACACATGTTCACAATAGCAGTTACTCATCTTTTAAAAAGCCTTGTATTGGCATGGCAGGGGGAAATTATACTCTGTAATCCTCCTTGAGTCTCAGTGAGAAAGATGGGCTAAAAATAAACTAAGTAAAATACTTAAAATGGGAAAATGGGAGCTCACTGTCTTGGATACAGCCATACACAGTTAAATCTGCCACAGGTCACATAAATCGGTCATAAATAAATGTTGTGATTTGAAAAAAAAAAGGTATTTCTCTAATCAGTCCTTTGCAAAGTTTGGGTTGGCAGTCTTTGGCACATGTTGAATGTTGGGGGGAGGCAGGGGAAAGATAGTGACCTATTCAGAGGCATTTGTAGCCTTTTGGCACAAAACCAAACTGGGTGACTGGTTCATGTCTGATCAACATCTTTAGTCAGGCTGAACTCAATTGTCAAACAGCTTTGATGCAAAATTTGCAGCATCCTTAGTTTTTCTCTTTCTCTTTAGAAGAGTAATTTTCCTCTGTTTAAAAAGAAAAGCAATGTTCTGCATTAGCTGTCCCGTAATTCTGAATAAAACCTATTTGATTGTTTATAACTCTGAGTTTTTAAAAGCTGACCTATGTAGCTATTTGGATTTTTTAAAAAGTACATTAAAATATATTACATTCTAGAAGATGCATTAATTCTAGGAGATACCTAAATCGTAACCACATTAGAATGATAGAGTGTTCCGTTTTCATAATTTCATAATTTGATGGAGACTGTAATGCTTCAACAATATGAGGTTGAGGTACAATTCATTCAATTCAGTGATATTTCATAAGAGCCATGTTTATTTATTAGCGATCTATTCAGCATGGCTGTTGAAGGATATCCTTGGTTTGTTGGTTTGACTCAAATACCACTGATTCTTTTGGGTTCCTTTAAACTCTTCAGATTATGTCTGTCAAACATATTTGGTTTGCACAAACTTTGAAATAAAAATAGACAGCAATATTGATGTCTATTGCTCCAGTTTTAGGATCAAAGTAACTTTTTTCCTAACCTGCAGCTGTGCTTGTTGAAGAATCCTTTCTTATGTTCAGAATGTTGGATTGAAATTTCTTATCTGCTGTACCTTGTTAGGACATAATTCAATGATAATTTCTTGGGATTCAACAGTTTGAAAATTTTGGGTTTAAAAGAAAGCAGCTTGAAGTCAGGTTGGGATTCTATTTTCTAAAGAATCTGTTGTCTTCTGCAAACATTGTTACCTTGTTCTTACATGATTCCATCCCATTTATAAAATACTAACCAGCACTACTGCTACTACAAATATTTGTGACATCCCCTATTTACTTTGATCCAGGGGTGTTCTAGGACTGGAAGGATGGTCTCCAGAATGGAATGATAACCCCTAGGAGTAGCAGAAGTGCTCTGAGACTGGAATGATGGCTCCCAAAGTGGGATGGCAGCCTCTGGGCATAGCAGAACTGCTTTGAAAATGCAATGACATTCCCCATGAGTAGCAGAAGTGTTCTGTGACTGAAATGAAAACCTCCATGGTATGCATAGCATAAGTGTTCTGGGACTGGAATGGCAGCCCCTGTGATTGAAATCAGTGTAAGGTATTTCATTCCACTCTATGGTGTTTACAGATGCAGAGCACTGATTTCAATCAGTGGGCTGCCATTCCACCCTTGGACCTGTCATTCCAGTCCCAGAATGTTTCTGTTACTCTCAGGAGCTGTATAGTACCAGAGCACTTTTGCTATTCCCGGGGCAATCATTCCACTCTGGGAACTGGCATGTTCAGTCTGTGCTGGTAAAGAACAAGAATTTAGGTACCTCTGCCTATACTTTTAATACTGAAAAACTAACACGGAGCAGGTTAGGAATGGCTTGGTGCTGCTTCATAAAATTCCAGTATTTGTACATACACACACTGAGATTTTCTGACACACTGAGATTATATTCCAAGCTATTTTTAAATTGCAGATCTATGATCAAATCCTGAGGAAATTAATTTTAAGCTAAAATTCAAAATCTAGCCATGATTTTTAGTCCTAATAAACTGGACATTTTTCTGTTGCTCCTGTTTAATTCTTTCTTAATGAGTTAGCATGGACCACGAGATCTAATTTTTATATTCTAGTGTGAACTAAACATCACACATTCTTTTCCAAGGAGGAAGGAGCCACCCTGAGTCTGCTTTGGTGGGGAGGGCAGGGTATAAAATTGAATGAATAAATAAATAAATGTTGCAACAAAACACTGTCTAGTAATTACCAGCCTTTACACTGGTTTATTTACAGCATGTGCTACACTGGAATTGAAAAGTGATTAGTGAGAACCACTTGATGGTAATGCTAGACATGGACCTTTGAGGCTAAGTTTTAAAAATTCATTTGGAACGGATCTAGAGCCATCCCTTTCTCAGCCAGTTAACCCTGTAATAACCAGGCAGCAGTGGCTCCTTCCAGTGCCCTGCCCAGACCTAGCCACTTTGCAAAAAAAAATACCCAACTAGCAGCTGCAGGCAGAGATCCACCAGGTCAATAAAGAATAGAGGGAAAAGACAGAATCTTTTGGGCTATATATCATGCTCAGAACCCATACTGGAATGTGCCCCTTGAGGTTAGAGGTGATCTAATACA